>NC_066564.1:8401714-8524214 GCF_024679095.1 Eriocheir sinensis
ATTCGTATCTTTAGGAAAAAAGGTCGGGCTTAAGAACGTACTCAAAAAACAACGCTAAAAAAAAAATCCTCAGCGTGATGCAAAAGCTGGACAATGTAATGCTAGATACTACTTGTGAAAACCAGCTTCATTTATGCATATTTTTATCCGCGCCGCCGCCACTCCAGGAAATCCCATGAAAGAGAGAGAGAGAGAGAGAGAGAGAGAGAGAGAGAGAGAGAGAGAGAGAGAGAGAGAGAGAGAGAGAGATGTATAATCAAATAAAAAAATAAAAAAAACTCTAAATAACCTTCCATAAAACTGGACACCGTTTCCATTTTCGCTTATTCGTATCATTAGGAAAAAAAGTAACCTAACGCAAGACACAATTATCATAACGTCGGACTTAATTTGGTTATCCGCTTACATCATTAACATAAAAGTACTCCAATATCAGGCACGGGATTACCATTATATAACACACACTGCTTGTCTTTTCGCGTATATTACTAATTAAATAGTATTCGAACATCACCCACCGCTTGGATATACGCTAATGTTACCCCAAAAAGTACCCCGAGGTATGCAACAGCTTTTTTTTTGCATATATTATTAAAAGAAGTACCGTAACATCAAACACTGCTTCGTTTTTTAAATTTATATTACTAATTAAATAGTACCCTAACCACCCACTGCTTGGATTAATGCTAATGTTATCTAAAAAGTACGTAAGATACAGCTTGTTTTTTTGGCATATATTATTAAAAGAAGTACCGCAACATCACACAGGTTCATATTTTCGCTTATAATATTGATAGAATTACCAAAACATCAGACACACTTTGTTTCGTTCTTATATTCTTGAACAACAGCATAGCAAGTTTAATTTTCTCTCTTGTGTCAACGTATGCTATAGCTTTTCTCTCTCTCCTATCATGTTTTTATTTTGGCCAGAGAAAGAGAGAGTAAATTTGTTTTCATATATTTCATCGTGTTTTCTTCTCTCTCTTATCACGGTCAAGTTTGAACGGAAAAAGACAGAGATAGTTTTGTTTTCATATCCTTCAACTTGTGTTTGCTATTATCTCATTACGTCATATTTTGGGTAAAGAAAGGAAGCGCAAATTTGTTTTCATATATATCATCGTGTGTTTTCTTCTCTCTCTTATCACGGTCAAGTTTGGATGAGAAAAGACAGAGCATTTTTTTTTTGATATATTTTCTTTTGTCATGTCTTATTTTTGGTCAAGGAAAAACACCGCTACTTTGTTTTCATGCATATCAACACGTGTTTCTTTTTCTCTTTGGTCAAGTTTGATATCGACTGGAGAAACGGAGAGACAGTTTCTTATATTTTTTTTTTATTTCAATACGTTTTTATTTTCGTATTTCAACATGTCTCCTTTTCTCTCTTATCTAGTCTTATTTTGGCTCAAGAAAGACAGTGCAAGTTTGTTATCATATTCATATCAACATTATTTATTTATTTGTGTTGCTTTTCTTGTGTCAATTCTTATTTTTCGGACAAAGAAAGGCAGCGCAAGTTTTTTTTTTTCTTCATATATATTCCAACACGTGTTTGTTTGTTGGCTTCTCTCCATCATTACGTCTCATTTCGGACACACACAGAAACAGAGACAGAGAAAGCCGCATTGAGTTTGCCTTCCACTTATTTCAATATTTCTTTGCCTTGCCTTCTCTTTCATTACATCTCATTTCGGACACACACAGAAACAGAGACAGAGAAACCCGCATTGAGTTTCCCTTCCACTCATTTCAATATTTCTTTGCCTTGCCTACTCTCTCATTGCATCTCATTTCGGACACACACAGAAACAGAGACAGAGAAAGCCGCATCGAGTTTACATTTCACTCATCCCGATATTTGTTGCTTGCCTTCCTCCTTTTCAACGGCCCAGTGGTTTTCCGGGGCACGCGAGAGGAAGCGCAGAGGTGATGGCAGTGGCTGTTTCTCCCTTTATTTTCCACCTTCCCTTCTCCGTCACGTCAGCGCCCGCCACCGCACGCGATCCCCCGCCCACCAGTCCTTCCGCACGCCACGCCCCGTCACGCTTACCGACCCAAAGGCGTGAGGGATGGAAAAGGACCCAGCTGCTCCCCTTTCCTTCCCCTCATCCTAATCCCCACTCCCCTATCCCCGCTTTGAATATATAACTGCGAGTGATAGATCGGTAGATAGACTGATACTCGTAGAGAGATAGATAGATGACAGTATTCAGTGAGAGGGAGGAAAATAAAAAGGGAATGAAATAGATTGATAGATAGATAGACATAGAGATACTATGATAAAATGTAGATAAGCAGGGAAGGATAAAGCGTTAAAAGACAGGCATTATCAGTGTCTTATCAGCGACTTTCGTGATAAGAAAAGAAAGAAAGCAAAGCCAGTAATTGAAACTTAGAATAAGTTGCGGATATTACAGTGACAACAACAACAATAACAACAACAAAACAACAACAACAACAACAACAACAACAATAACAACAACAAAACAACAAAACAACAACAACAACAACAACAACAACAACCATATCATTATCGTCATTCACAGTAACAGGAACAACAACAACAATAACAACAACAAAAACAACAACAACAACAACAACCATATCATAATCGTCATTCACAGTAACAACAACAACAACAACAACAAAAACAAAACCAAGACCTAGACTAGCCTTATCATTATCATCATCATCAACAACAACAACAACAACAACAACAACAACAACAATTTTGACTCTTTTTTTTTTTTTCCTCTATATTGTGAAGCAACATTTACCTTGAATTGCCTTTCCTTTGTTCCGATTCTCTCTCTCTCTCTCTCTCTCTCTCTCTCTCTCTCTCTCTCTCTCTCTCTCTCTCTCTCTCTCTCTACCAATCATCTCCCTTAAAAAAAAAAGAGAAAGAGAAAAAGAATACCAACCTTCCCCTCTCTCCCCTCCCCCCCATCCCCCCTCCCCTCAACCCCCCCTCCTCCCCTAGCCGGATGTCATATTTAGAACTCCCACCAGCGACCGTAGATCATGACGTCACTCCCTCGATGACGTCATACATCTAATCCTTTATGATGACGCAATGCCTAACAACGGTGACGCGACTCCTAACAACAGTGACGTAGCTTGTAACATCTCCCCCCCCCCCCTCCACCTCCTCCTGTTCGTAGATACTGTTATTCGGTATTGATTGCCCGCCCATATTTAACTAACAGTGTTTGGTTGCAGTAATAGTAGTAGTAGTAGTGGTTGCAGTAATAGTAGTAGTAATAGTAGTAGTAGTAGTAGTAGTAGTAGTAGTAGTAGTAGTAGCAGTGTTTTTAATGTTAGTTTACGCTCATTACTTGTTTTTTTTCATATTTTTCCTTTTTTTTGTCTTCTTTTCCTTACTTGTCTTGTTTTCCAATTTTGCTTTGATTACGTTCCCCATTTTTTGTTTTGTTTTATTTTTCCATTTTTCAGTCTTTTCTCAGTTTCATATTTTGCATTTTCTCATTTTTTTATATTTATTCTCTTTTTCTCTCTTGTCTATATCCCTTTGCTTCTCTCACTCCCTCCCTCCCCCTTACTTTATTTGTCTCTAGTCTTGTCGTAATGAGTGTGTAAAAGTCTAATACTTTTCTAAGTACGCAATAAAAATGATACTACTACTACTACTACTACTACTACTACTACTACTACTTTTTTTTTTACGGGCCTCCATCTATTAGAGTTGCGTTGTGAGCGGTATATTCTCTCATATCCTTTCACAAAGCAATTCATTGGCCCCACCCCGCCAATGACTGTGGCCGACAACCATCTTTATTTAATATTACAAACCTTACTAAACATATTATTTTTAAGCTAACAGAGCTTTTGGTTGATACAACTATCAACCACCGTCGCCTCAAAGTCCAGGTCGGCAATGCGGGTGGTTTTGGGTGCAGGTGACCTGGTTCCTCTCAGGCGGACCAAGGCTGACCTCAGGAGGGAGAAGGACAGCCTGCATCTCATCCAGGCGACCACACTGCTTCTTGGCTGCTGTTTCTTATCCGCCAGTGTTTCGGCGAGTCTTGCGTAGAAGCTCTGCGCCCTTGGTCCCATCCCTCCTGCCGTCGTGAATACTACCGGGGTGAAGGAGCCCTGGTCCACATTCTGTATTCTTTCTTCATATGCTCTGTCCTTCTCTTGTTCGTTTCTTCTGTGGGCTGCATCAAGGGTCAGATCTCTGTGGCAATGGGTACTACTACTACTACTATTACTACTTCTACTCCACCACTACTACTACTGCAACTACTACTACTACTACTACTTGTACTACTACTACTAGATAATAATACTCCCACTACTACTACTGCTACTACCCTTGATGGCAACAATGACGCAATTATGACGCAATGATGGCGTGAGGATGACGCAATACTTGACCTATGAGGGTATAATCAGAGTGAGAGAGTGAGAGAAAAATGGAGTGCGGGAGATATTTTACGACCCCCACACACACCTGAAATACACCATCCTCCGCCACGAGGGATTTCCGTGACCGTAATTTTTCTTCCGCCCTCTCCTCTTCACCCGTGTTGACCAATATTTCACACCACAGGGGGGTGGGGAGGTTGTGGTGACTGTGTGTGTGTGTGTGTGTGTGTGTGTGTGTGTGTGTGTGTGTGTGTGTGTGTGTGTGTGTGTGTGTTATGCTTGTAGTTGTGTGTCTAATGTTTATGGGTATTGTTATTCTCTCTCTCTCTCTCTCTCTCTCTCTCTCTCTCTCTCTCTCTCTCTAACACTCTCTCTCTCTCTCTTCTCTCTCGTTTCCAGGATTCCACTTGACACCGTCGTGAGGAGTGTTAAGTTTCAAGGTGGGAAGAAGAGGAAGAAGGATATGAAGAGTAGGAGGAGGAGGAGGAGGAGGAGGAGGAGGAGGAGGAATAGAAAATTGCAAAGACGGAAGGAGGAGGAAAAGAATGAGGAAGAGGAAAGAAGAGGAAGAGATGTAGGAAAGAAGGAGGGAATACTAGACGAGGGAGAGAGAGAGAGAGAGAGAGAGAGAGAGAGAGAGAGAGAGAGAGAGAGAGAGAGAGAGAGAGAGAGAGAGAGAGAGAGAGAGAGAGAGAGAGAGAGAGAGAGAGAGAGCGCAAGGGACTACCAGGTGAATTTAACACAATCACACCTGCATTTCCAACCTTGATGTCATTATCGGCGGCGCTAACTTCAGCAGGTTAGGGAAGTCAGTCGAGTCGTTTGTTGCTGCAGCGGGGGGGTAGAGGAGGAGGTGAAGGAGGAGGAGGAGGAGGAGGAGGAGGAGGAAGAAAAATAAGACTCACGATATGGGAGAAGCAAAAATTATGTGAGAAAAAGAATAGAAGAAAAAAATAAGAGAGAGAGAGAGAGAGAGAGAGAGAGAGAGAGAGAGAGAGAGAGAGAGAGAGAGAGAGAGAGAGAGAGAGGGTAGCATACGCCCAGCAAGCTTCCGTGACCTTTGACCTTCCTCACTAGCGCCCAGCCTCCTCCTCTTCCTCCTCTTCTTCCTCCTCTCGTCCTGCCTGACCTTCCTGTGACCTCTCTCTCTCTCTCTCTCTCTCTCTCTCTCTCTCTCTCTCTCTCTCTGTCTATCTATCTATCTATCTATCTATCTATCTGTCTATCTGTGTGTGTGTGTGTGTGTGTGTGTGTGTGTGTGTGTGTGTGTGTGTGTGTGTGTGTGTGTGTGTGTGTGTGTGTGTGTGTGTGGGTGTGTATTAAGGTCGCCTCTTCGCATTATGTCGGGTGAACCTTGACCTTTTCGGCGTTGCAAATGGATAACACGTAAAATGAGAGAGAGAGAGAGAGAGAGAGAGAGAGAGAGAGAGAGAGAGAGAGAGAGAGAGAGAGAGAGAGAGAGAGAGAGAGAGAGAGAGAGAGAGAGAGAGAGAGAGAGAGAGAGAGAGAGAGAGAGAGAGAGAGAGAGAGAGAGAGAGAGAGAGAGAGAGAGAGAGAGAGAGAGAACAAAGACGAGTCACACAGATACCAGGAAATAAAAAAACACATAAAACAGACACACAGAAAAACAGACAGACACAGAAACAAACATAGATATTTCAATAGATCAAAACAAAGCCACCACAACAAATAAAGAAGGAGAGAGAGAAAAAAAACATTCACAAAAACACTTAAAGCAACACACACACACACACACACACACACACACACACACACACACACACACACACACACACACACACACACACACACACACACACACACACACACACACACACACACACACACACACACACACACACACACACACACACACACATGTATATATAAAAAGCCAAATAGGTCAATAATATATGAAGACAAAAAAAAAAAGGGAAACAACAGTAGAGGAAGAACAAGGAGGAGGAAAAGATGGAAGGAAAGAAGGAAGGGAGGAGAAGAGAAAAGAAGAGTGGAGGGAAGGAAGGGGTGAAAGGGAGGATGGGGAGGAAGGAAAGGGAGGTAAGAAGGAAGGTAGGGAGGGAGAGGATGTTTGGAAGGGGTGGAAGGGAGGAAGGGAAGGAAGGAAAAGGAAGGGGAGAGCAACGTATGTGGGGAGAGGAGGGAAGGGAGGATGGGAAGGAAGAGAAAGGAGAGAGGGAGAGAAGAGAAGGAAGGGAGAGGAAGGAAAAGTAGCCCCGTCAGCAGGTGTGTGTAGGTTGTAGAGACAGGTGTGGCCAGGTTATTACAGGTGTGTTTATACAGGTATTGAGGCTAACCAAGAAAGCCAGTGTTGACATATGTGGAGCGAAAACAAATAGGAGAAGGAGGAGGAGGAGGAGGTAAATGATTAAGAGCAGGTGACGAGGAGAGAAAATGATGAAGGAGAATTAGGAAAGAAGTGAAGAAGGAGAAGGAAATGGAGGAAAAGGAAGGAGAAGGAAATGGATTAAAAGGAAGGAGAAGGAAGAGGAGGAAAAAAGAGGAAGCAGAGAAGTAAGAGCAGATAACGAAAAAGAGGAGAAAACAGAGAATACGTTATGAAGCAGAATAAGGAAAGAGGAGGAGGAGAAGGAGGAGAAAGAGGAAGCAGAGAAGGAGAAGCAGATGAAAGAAGGACTTGATAAAATAAAAGAAGAATTAAACAAAGCAAACAAATCAAGGAAGAACCAGAAAGAAACAAAACAAAACAAAAAAACAAGAATTACCAACACGCGGAAACAATTTGCAGCAGAAATATTCAAAACGCTTCCAAAAAAAAAAAGCAGAACAAAACAAAACCGTGAACTATTTGAGAGGTGTGTGAGGCGAGGAGGGGGTCGATGGCGGAGGACGGGGTTAAGCAGGGGTCTGCGCGCCAGCCCGTAATCTTGCTTAGTACACCAAATTCCCGCTAGTTGCTTGGATCATGGGGGCGGCGGTGAAGGATTAGGTGGTCTTTGTGTTTTAGGAATGTTTTTTTTTTTTGTTTTGTTTTTGCGAAGGGGGGGATGAATGGAGGTACGGTTAGGGGAGAGGGAGGATAGGTGGGAAAGAGGGAAGGTTAGGGGAGAGGAAGGGCTAGGGGAGAGGGAGGAGAGGTGGAAGGGGAAGAGAAGGGGAGAGAAGGCGAGAGAAAAAGGGAAGGGAACTGCATCTCTCTATTTGTTTTTTATTTCTCTCTCTCTCTCTTTTTCTCTTTCTTTCTTTCTTTCTTTCTTTCTTTCTCTCTCTCTCATTGTTTTTCTTTCTCTTTTTATTTCTTTTCCACTTCTTTTGGGGGAGACGTAAATATATTGGTTTAGTGTGTGTGTGTGTGTGTGTGTGTGTGTGTGTGTGTGTGTGTGTGTGTGTGTGTGTGTGTTATTCATTCATTATATTATAGAAATTAATGTCCGTAACTATTGCAAGAGAGAGAGAGAGAGAGAGAGAGAGACTTTAATAAATGGAGAAAAAGTTGGAGTCTGAAAAAAGAAATGGAGGCGAGTTTTTAGAGATTATAAGATTAGGATTAAAAAGAAAAAAAGAAAGAAAGGGAGAGAAAGAAAGAAAATGAGAGAAGAGGATTAGAGAGAGAGAGAGAGAGAGAGAGAGAGAGAGAGAGAGTGTGGAAAGTTTGTCGTGAGTTAAATTGGACTTTGATTTTTTTTCTTTCTCTAAACATTATTTTTTCTTTCCCTGTTTTTCTATTTTTCTTTCATATATTTGATTTCGTTTATATTATCTATTTTTTTTGTTTCCTCTTTTTACTTTTGTTTCGTTAATTTTCTTCCCCTTTGTTTACTATTCGTTTATATATTTCTCTTATTTTTCCGTATTTCCCATTTTCTCATCCTTTCCACGTATGGATTTCAGGGATGTCAATCTACCTACCTCATAGTTCTAAAATATTATAGACACACGCACTCTCTCTCTCTCTCTCTCTCTCTCTCTCTCTATGGAGTATATTCTCTCTCTCTCTCTAAACTTTCAGACCTTGACACTGTTCTATTTCAGCTCAGCAAAATACTCACACCTTTTGCACAACGTGACTACCTGCGTGCGTGTGTGCGTGCGTGCTGCGTGCGTGCTGCGTGCGTGTGTGGGGGGGAAGGGTGGTAGAATATGGGTGGGTGGGGGGGGACAGATTTTTTTTGTTTTTTGTTGTTGTTGTTGTTTGTGTGTGTGTGTGTGTGTGTGTGTGTGTGTGTGTGTGTGTGTATCCATTTTCCTCTTCCTTCCTCTTTGTTTCTCTCCTCCACTCCTTTCCTTTCCTTTCCCCTCCTTTCTCTTCCCTTCCTTTCTTTCTCTGGTTTACTCCTTTCCCTTTTTTTCCTCTTCTTCCTCCTCTTCTCTTCCTCTCTTTCTATCTATCTCCTCCCCTTCTTTACCTCTTCTTCCTTCATCCTCCTCCTTCCTTCCTTATTTAACTTTTTCCCTCTTACTATCACACATCTTTCCTTCAGTTCCCCAAAAGTTTCCCTTACAATGGTTTTTTTTTCGTTTTCATTCATTTTTCAAGTTTCATTTACTTTCTCCAATAAATATTTTCCCTCTCTATTATTTTTTTCCCATTCCTCTCATCCATTTCCTAACTTCCGCTTCAATTTCCCTCACTCTTTTCCCTCTATTTTTTTCCTTCTCATTCTTTCCCCACGCGTGAGCACCTTTACCTGAACTCTTTATTGGACTCCAAATTTATGGGATCCGATCGCCTAAACCAGGAAGAGAAATTTACCTGAACCCACCTGACCGTGAGGGGAATTCCCGGCGCTAAGGGGGAGGGGGGGCGAGAGGGGGAGGGGTGAATGAAGGGGGGGTGAGGAATAGTTTTTTCTCTCTTCTTTCTTGCGTTTTTATGATTCACGAGATAATTTTTTTTTGGGGGGGTGATAGGGGAGGAGGAGGAGGAGGGGGGGAAGGAGAAGGTAATGTGGGAGGGGAGGAATTAGGATGTGTGTGTGTGTGTGTGTGTGTGTGTGTGTGTGTGTGTGTGTGTGTGTGTGTAGTATAGATCAACTGTACGTGGCTGGCTTTTTTGTTCTTTTCTTCGTATATTGCCGTAAGAAAATCCTTAGTGAACTGTAAGGTTATTCAATAGTCCATCAGGCAGTTGTCAATACCGCGTTCCTTATCAGAATGTTGCGTCATCAAAAGCCATCAGAGGATTACTAAGAGCTTACACTTTCTTATATCTATCTCTAGTAAGGTTATCTATGTCACTGTGTATATATGGAGACAACAAACAGTGTATTGCCATCCTTATTAAACTGCTACATCGTCAATTACTTTTCACAGCTATTACGAAGAGTTATTTAAGCCTATAGATCCTTATTTATAACACTGTGTACATGAAGAGACTACAAAGAGTGTATTGCCATCCTCGTCCAACTGTTCCGTCATTCAGTACTTCTATAGTAAGCGTTATTCACACCTACACAACAGCGCGTATTGTTAAAAGTCTCGGCGGCTCACCTCCCCTGTTTGAAAAGCCTCTCGTGGAAGTTGCTGGGAGTTTCATGGACTGTTTTGTGATACTGGTGATAGTTTTACACGACTTCTGCATCTTGGACGGGAAAATCACCAAAGAAAACCCTGTTAATCTCCTCTGTGACCTTGGGAAATAGACGTAATGGGAACCCGAGACGTTTAAGAGAGTGGACTAAACTTACATCTATTTACAGCGTGGTTATCTCTCTCGCAGTGTATATAAGAAATGTACGAGAAGTGTATTTCCATCAGAGTTACTGGGCGACTTTGAAAGGCAACACCCTACTTAAACTTTTAATCTGGTACTTATTCCTAGTTGAAATAGTAGATCTTATACGTGTTGGGTTACTTTATGTTGAAATCCTTGGCTTCAGAAGTGTGTAGACGCTATTTATCGTCAAAGGATCTGGCCACTCTGAATTTTCCATCCTCGTTTAAACTTTTGCGTCACTGAATAGCGCCTTCCAGGAGTGCCGCCGCGTGTTATTGAGGGCCGTGTTCTTTGTCCGCGATTAGATTATATTGTGTCCTTTTTCTTGGCCCTTGATTCTCCTTTCCAGCGGCATGAAGGGGCTCTGAACCCTTCTCGTCCTTTGAAATTATTAAGTTAATCCTCATGTTTACCCGGAAGATGAAAGAGACGAGGAGGAGGAGGAGGAGGAGGAAGAGGAGGAGGAGGAAGAGATGATAAGGAAGATGAACAGTGAAATATGGAGAAGAAGGAGAAGGAGGAGAAGGGAGAGTTGTTGCTGCTGATGATGATGAAGAGGAGGAGGAGGAGGAGGAGGAGGAGGAGGAGGAGGAGGAGGAAGTTATTCATAAGGAGGAGGAAGACAGGGTAGAAGATTGAGTAGGAAGAAAATTAGAGGAGAAAGGTTGTTGTTGTTGTTGAGGAAGAGAGGAGGAGGAGGAGGAGGAGGAGGAGGAGGAGGAGCTGATTGACCTTCTATTACTACGAGAAATTGTCCACAATTGAGTTTACACACACACACACACACACACACACACACACACACACACACACACACACACACACACACAGAAAACAGAGAGAGAGAGAGAGAGAGAGAGAGAGAGAGAGAGAGAGAGAGAGAGAGAGAGAGAGAGAGAGAGAGAGAGAGAGAGAGAGAGAGAGAGAGAGAGAGAGAGAGAGAGAGAGAGAGAGAGAGAGAGAGAGAGAGAAGAAAAAAAGAACAAAAAGTGAACTAGAGAAATGAGACGATGAACAGAAATAGACACATTAAAATCAAGAAGAGGAAGAAAATCAAAAAGAAAGAACAATATAAAGAAAGATGAAGCGGAGGAGACAGAAGGAAAATAAGAACCATTATAAGCAGCAAAGGGAGGGACCCGAAAACCAAGGACCAGTAGGACAGTTTAGGCCAGCCATGGATATACGGGCGGGCAGGTTGTTCACTGGCCAATCGGGGACTAGACACACCCGGCTGCCAGACGTAGGAATGAGGGTCAATAGCTATCTCTTATCTGTGGGACTGTGGCTAGCAAACACATGAAGGCCCTTGCGGTGTGGACTTAGGAGGAGGAGGAGGAAGAGGAGGAGGAGGAAGAGCAAAGGAAAGTAGGAAAATAAACGGTGAAGAAAGGAGATAGCGTCAGAAAACTGGGTATGAACAAGGAAGGAGGAGGAGGAAAAGGAAGAGGAAGAGAAGGAGGAGGAAGAAGAGGAGGAGGTGAATGTTGAAGGGGATGATGATGAAGTAGAAAAGCCAGAAAATGATGAGGAAAGAGGAAGAAGATGAGGAGGAGGAAGAAAAAGAGGAGGCGGAGGAAGAGGATGCTGTTTACACTGTCTCCAGAGGGTCCTTCAAGGTCACACTGGCCAAGAGGGGAATAGCGATGCGTTTCAGAAGATAATCATTAGGAAGGGATTGGTGTGGAGAGGAGGGAAGGGAAGGGAAGGGAAGGGAAGGAATATGTAGGGAAGGGATATGAAAGGAAGGGAGAAGAGAGGAGAGGAGGGAGGAAGGAAGGAAGGAAGGGAGGTAGGAAAGGAAGGAAGGAATGGAAAGGAAGGGAGGGAAGGGAAGGGAGTTGTGTGAAGGGAGACAAGGGAGGTGAAAAAAAAGATACTACTTCTACTACTACTTATACTACTACTACTACTACTTCCACTACTACTACTGCTACTACTACTACCATTCCGTAACTACAGTTTGCGGTATAAAGTCTGCGGTGATGGTGTGCCACATTTCATTACCTACGCCTCTATAACTGTCCTTGGTACTTTTTTATGACTTCGAGCCCCCTTTAGTGTCTCTTCTGCTACTATTTATCTTTTTCTTCATTTACATTTTTTATCATAATTAATGGATATATCTTTTTATTCGAGTTTGGAGAATCATACGAAGGTCTTTCTCTTTTTTTTTTCACATGCTTATATATTTCTTTTTCGTGTGTGTGTGTGTGTGTGTGTGTGTGTGTGTGTGTGTGTGTGTGTGTGTGTGTGTGTGTGTGTGTGTGTTTGTGTGTGTGTGTGTTTACTTGTTTCTTTATAGGTATGTTGATTTATTTGTTACTTTATTCACCTGCTTCTCTCTGTCTGCCCGTCTTTCTGTCTTCGTTTGTCTGTCCCTCAATGTATGTCTGTATGTGCGTGGTGAGAGAAGTATTTCGCCTCCACCTTGATGATGCATAAGTGAGAAAGGAAGTGGGAGTGAGTGAGGTGTGGGCGGAGTGTGAATAAAGGTGACTGTTCGTAGAGGTGGTGGAGTTAAGTTCAGTGTGGGCTGCGGTGGTGGGTGTCAGGAGAGGAGTGTTGGCGGGGGTGGTGGGTGTAAGGTGAGTGTGGCAAGAGGTGGTGGGCGGCATGCGAGAAAAGTGAGCGGGTCATAGGAGCAAAGGTCAGATTGTTGCCAGTTGCCTTGATTCTTTCCTCTCAAGATACTGTGTCGTGATCGTAACCCGAAATTGGGCCTCGTAGAAAATAACAAGAAGCGAACCAGTACTCTGCCCACAGACCTGAAGCTGAACCTCACACAGAGAGAGCCAAAGCCTCGCCGAGCGTCATGAAGTTCGTGACGGAGATCGGGCCCGACGGTTTGCGCCGCTGGCCTGAGGGCGTGCGCTGGACGAGGAGCGGCGGCCACTGCGCTGCGTTGTGCTAACCCTGGTGGTGCTGGCCCTGCAGTGCGCGCAGCTCCTTCTCGAGGAGCTCATCTGGGAGCAGAACCAACTCTACCTCGAAGCCAAGGTCGCCTACAGTGACCTCCTCCCGGAGGGGCCGCAACGCCTCCACCAGGTGCAGGCGTCCCACGAGACGCTCATGCTACAATGGGTGATGGACCAGCGGCTCAACGTGGACATGCTGGTGGGTCGGCCCCGCGTCAGGCTGCTCTACGTCAAGAACAGCACCTGCTTGTACCCGGTGTTCCGGAGCGAGTGCTTCAAGAGACTGGACCTGAGCCACGCCGAGGAGGAAATAGACACTTACAGGAGCTTTGAGCATGTGACACTGGAGGGCGTGCAGTGTCCTCCGCTGCTGGACGCCTCCAACCTGACGCTGACGTACCACAGCGACACCGACCTCGGCTTCCTGAGCTCCGAGGCTTGCTTCAACTGTGAATACCCTCCAGGCGGCCATGTGCTGGACATCCCGCGGCCCAACCTCACCGCGCAGCCCCTCAGCGAGTACGCCGCGAGCTGCCTGGCGCCGCTCAACAGGGAAATCTTCAGGAAGTTCGTGGACGCGAGCACGCGGCTCATCCAACTAGACTTTACGTTCTACGCCAAACGTCCCGACGTGTTCCTGCGCGTCACGTTGGCCTTCCAGGCGTTTGACCTCAACAGGTGGTGGCCAACCCACACGATAGAGACGGTCCACCTGCCGGGGCTCTTCCGGAGGGGCAACTACCACACCGTTGTGGACGACGTGAAGGTGGTGGTGCTGCCCGCCCTAGTGCTGCTGCTGCTGCTGCTCCGCGCCGTGTGGGAGCCCAAGCAGCACCTACAGTACCGCCTCTTCCTCACCCTGGCCACGGTGGGCCTGATGGCGTGGCGGCTGTACTCCCAGGTGAGGGCGGTGCTGCGCTACGACGAGCTGATGGCCCCGCTGCCGACCGTCCCAGGCGACGCCACGCACCTGCACAAGGTGGAGCGACTCATGGAGGAGCAGCGACACTTCCCCTTCTTCTACCTGATAAGCCAGACCAAGGCCGCCCGGGACGCCGGCATCGGGCTGGTGCTGGTGAGCCTCCTGCACCTGTGCCAGTACGAGAACTACTGGTGGCACGAGGTGACGCTGCTGGTGGTGGGCATCCGCAAGGCGCTAAAGTACTCGATCCCCTTCATCTGCTACTTCCTTTCTCAACATCGTGTTCGCCGTCGTGGGCCACAGTCTGTTCGGCGTGTGCACTGTCCTATTCAGCGAGAAGACCAACTCCTTCATCCAGCTCATTCAGTTCCAATTCCTGGGCGACATGGACTACGAGGAGCTGATGACCTGCGCGCCGGGCTGGGGAGGTCTACTTCTTCGTGGCCTCCGTCGTGCTGTACCTCGTGCTCTTCAACTTCACCTTCTGCTACGTCTTCGGGATGATGACGGAGGTGCGGCGCCTCAAGACCCGTCAGCTCATGTTAGAGAAGCATGACGACCAGGTGGAGAAACTTAATTGGCCGGTCGTCAGGTGTCACCGCGGCGCCGACCTGTCCCTCGAGGATCAGCTGAGGCTCGTGACCTTGATGAACTTTCTCACGCAGCGCAAAGACTAGACCTCCGCTCCCCGACTTCACCACCACCGCCGCCGCCGCCGCTAGGAACCTAAATGAAGATGACTCACCCACTTATTTCTGCGTTTTTTTTGCTGTGTTTCTCTATGTTGTTTTTGTCTTTTCTTCCTGGTGACGTGATGACTGGTGTGTGTGTGTGTGTGTGTGTGTGTGTGTGTGTGTGCGTGTGAATTTACGCTCATATAAACATAATTTCACTTCACTAAACTCACCTTCATTTACACACACACACACACACACACACACACACACGCACGCACACACGCATTACACTCCTATTGACAGATGAATGACGCTTTTTTCTCCTCCTCAGGTGAGTGGGAACATGATGGGCGCGGGAGGCCAGGTAAGTGCTTGGCCCCTTAATTAAACCAGGCCAGGCGCATTTGCTTCCTCCATCCCTTAACGAGACTACCGGGACCTCATCTTTAACATATTTGACTTTATTCATTTTGGTATAGAGGTATATTTTATTTTTGTTTCTATTTTTTTTTTCCTTTCTCTTTCGCCTCTCCTTTTTATTGTTCTTTTAATATAGAGCTTTAATTATTTTTTGTATTGAAGTGTAGCTACATAATATTTTTTTTTCCATGGGCTTGGTAACACTTTTTTTTAGCTTTACTGTACGTTTTTTTGTATAGAACTTTACTTCGAGTTTTTTTGCATAAAGTTTAAACATTTATTTAATCGTTTTGTATGGCTCTTGCTTTATTGTGTATTTTTGTATTGAACTTTTCTTTATTTTTTTCTTCATTTTCTTCTGTCTCTCTCTTGCCTGTTATCTTATCTTCATACGTATTTGCTTTATTTTGTGTTTTTGTATTTTTCTTTTCGTATTCTTTCCCTTCCTCACCTTTCCCCGTCATTTTCCACCCTCGTGATTCCTTTCCCCTTTATTTCCTTTCAATTATCCTCCTTTCCAGTGCAAGAGTTAATGAGTACCTCCATCATCCATCTTCTTTCCCCATCATCTCCTCTCATATCTTTTACCTTTTCTCATACCTTTAATTTTTTCCTAGTTTTATTCTCTCTCTTGCCTGCTATCTTCATCTGTATTTTTTCTTCTTTATCCTTCATGTGAACTTTTCTTCCATGGTCGTTGAATGCACTTTTCATCCCCGTCTGTCACTCCTGTATTCCTATCTCAACCTTTTATTCTCTCTTCTTCTTCATCAACATATCTTTTTTTAACAGGCATTTCCTTCTTATCTCCCAAATATTTCTCTCTCAGTTTCACGTCTGATTATTTTTCCCGTTCATCTCATTTATTTCCGTTTTCTTTCGCGGCTCATTCAACCGACTCCCTTAATGGTAACCTTTCACGGCATGTAATTATTTTTATGTTTTATTTTTCCGCCTTCCAGTAATTATTATTATGGACGTCATCTTTGTCTGTCTTCCGATTAAGTATTAAGGGATGGATTGTTAGTCGAGTTCTGATTGGTTATTGAGTGTTACGTCATATATGTCTCTGGTTCTCTATCGACATTTTTTATTATTTGTTATTTCTTTTATTATTACTTATCAATTGTTTGTTTTTTTCTATTTCATTCTTTTCATTTTTTACAGTTTTCTTTTCTTCTTGACTCTTTCCGTCCTAATTCAATGTCATTGGTCACATTACAGAAGTATTAAAACAGCACTTCATTGATTCTTCCTAGTCATTCGTTCTCTTCATCCTTTTTTTTCATTCCTTTTTCTCTTCATCTGCTTCTCTTTCATCTTTCTTCTTTCATCTTTTATTCTTCATCTTTTCCCTTCGGTCTTTTTCTTCGTCATCTTTTTCGGTTATTTTTCTTCATCTTTTTCCTTCATATATTTTCTTCATCGCTCAAATAGCAGTGTACCATAAATTATACCTCATTAACCACTTGTTAGTTTTTATTCTCATTATCTCTCCAAGTTACTCAAATAAGTTCTTCATTGGACCGCCTTCTTCGCTTTTTTTTCTTCATTCTTTTCTTTCATTGTTTTCTTCATCAAATAAGTAGCAAAATTCACACTTCATTAACCGCTTATTGGGGTTTTTCTCTCATTATCCTCTGAGTACTCAAATAGCTTTTCATTGGACCGCCTAGTAGCTTTTTTTTTCTTCTTTCTTCCTTCTTCCCTGTACCCAGAAAGTCGCGATAAACTTTCTTTGAGACCTCTGTTCACGGGACCCGGTTCGATTCCCCACCCTGCGCTGAGTGGTGTTAAGGATACCTGTGCCTTATTTCTCATCTTGTGGTTGAGGAGGAGTTGGTGGAGAAAGAGGAGGAGGAGATGGTGGAGAAAGAGGAGGAGGAGGAGATGGTAGAGAAAGAGGAGGAGGAGGAGAAGGAGGAGGAGGAGGATGAGGAGGAGGAGGAGGAGGAGGAGGAGTAGAAGAGCAAAAGGAGGAGGAGAAGAAGAAGGAGGAGAAGAAAAGAAGAAAAGGATGAAAATACGAACGAGAAGGGAAATAAGAACAAGTAGAAGGAGGAGGTGGAGTAGAAGGAGTAGAGGAGGAGGAAGAGGAGAACAAGAACGAGAGAAGTAATAGCAAATAAAAACAAAAATGTTAAAAAATAACAACAGGAAACAATAGGGAACGAAAAAACAGAAATAGTAACATTCGGCTACAACAACAACAACAACAGAAGAAGAAGAAGAAGAAGAAGAAGAAGGTTAGAAGAAGAAGAACGAACACACAGAAAAATTATGTAGGATAGGGAAGAAAGGGGAAGGAGAAAACGAAGTACTACAAGAAAAAGAAGGAAGAGACGGTAAGGATTGCTATAGGATAGCTGAGAATACGCAGAAGAAGAAACAGCAGGAGGAGGAGGGAGAAGGTGGTGGGGTGTGGGTGTCATTAAGGCCAGGCAAAGCTTCCTCATAGGCGCCTCCCCATAACCTTGGCATTACCGTCTGAGGGTGCTTATAAGTTTCTTCCCCCCACAACACGTGCCGGGTAATGACACACTGTGGAGGCGGCGTACTAGGGCAAGACTGTAATGCTACCACGATGGCTTGCTCATTCTCTCTCTCTCTCTCTCTCTCTCTCTGTTTTCTTCTTGTTTTCCTTCTTTCTGCTTTCTTTTTTTCGTTTTTCCATCTTTTCTCTTTTTCCGTTTCTTCTCTTCCTCCTTTCTCTTTACATATTCCTGCTCTTCATTTTTCTCTCATTTTCATTTTCTTATTTTCTCTATATTCTACTGTTTCCTTCTTCCCTACCTGATTCTCTTTCTCTCCTCTCTCTCAAACTTTCTCTGTATCGTCATAATGTTCAATGTAACTCACATCGACTTAGCTGGCCTCCTGTCGTGTGTTTTCATTTAGAGTTGCCCGTTCTCAATTGTCTGTTCTTTATTTTAGCTTACCTCGGTGGGATTCTTTACTTTATTTTTTACTTTGTATTTTTACTTATTTTTTATTCCTTTACTTTTCAAATCTGTCCGTTCCTTTCCTTTTCTTACCTGTCCTCTTTTTTAGCTTTTCTTTTACACCCTTTTTGCCTTCTCTTTTAATTATTGTTTTCTTTTTGCTTTCCTTTCTAGTTTTTCTTTCTGATTACCTTCCTCTCACCTTTCCTTTCCATCTCCTTTCCAACCCTTATATTTCTTTCCTTTTCCTCTTCAGCTTTCTTCTTTCTATTCCCCTTTCTCAATCTCTTACTCTTTTCCTCTCTTCTTTAGCTTCCATTCCATTCCATTCTGTTTCAATCTGCATTTTTCCTTTTCTGCATTTTCTCTTCCATTCCCTTTCCAGTCCTTTTTTATTTCTTAGCTTTCCTTTTCATTCCTTTCTCATCTACTTCTTTCCTCTTTTAGCATTTCTTTCCATACCTCTCTCCTTCCTTCTTTCCTCTTTAGCTTCCCCTGTCCATTTCCATTCTCCAACTCCCTTGCCTTTTCCCTCCCTTCCGTTCTCTCAGACCTTGGAGATTTAGGGGGGATAAGCTTTTATCTCAAGTTATACTTTTTCTCTTTATGTCAACACGAACGCGCTATTTCCCTCCTTGCCGCCATCATACTCTTTTTTCGTAATAACATGAGCGTAAATTCACCTCCCCCGGCTTGGCTCAAAACGACCTCAGTGTTTCTTCTTCTCGCCTTTCCTCCTCCTTAAAGAGATCAACATGAGCAGAAATACCTTCCTCACGATTATCTTCCTGGTTCCAACATCTTTTTTTGTAAATGCGTCTTCCTTTTTATAGTGTTGATGTTTACATGGGTCTTATAAAACAAATGATTTCGCCAAATACTTCCCTCAGAAAAGGACAAGTCTCCTCTTCCTTTACCTGAATAAGAGAATGAATGATCGACCTTCCTTTGAGGAGGAATATACGAGACATACGAAGAGGTAAAAAGAAAGGAAAGGAAAGGAAAGAAAGGAATGGTACAGATGAAAGGAAAGACAGAAGGAAAAGAGAGAAAAGAAAGAAGGAAAAGAAAGATAAAAGGAAAACAAAGGAAAGGAAGGGAATGAAATGAAATGACGAGAAAAGGAAAGAAAGGAATGGGAAAGTAGATGAAAGGAAAAGAAAAAATGAGGAGGAAAGGAAAAGAGAAAGGAATGGAAAAGAAAAACAAAGGAAAGGAAAGGAATGAAAAGAAAACGATAGAAAAGGAAAGAAAGGGAATGGAAAGTAAATGAAAGGAAAGAAAAGGAAAAGAGAGGAAAGGAAACAAGAGAAAAGGAATGGAATGGAAAGAAAAGAAAAGAGAAAGGAAACAAAGGAAAGGAAATGAAAAAAAGAAAACGATAAGAAAGGAAAGAAAGGGAAGTCGGAAAGTAGATGAAACGAGACAAAAGGAAATAAGAGAAAAAGAAATGCTAATGGAACAGTGGAAATGGAAAGAAAAAGAAGGGAAAGAAACACAAGGAAAGAAAAATAAAGTTGTAAACGAATATTGGAATACTTAAAATAACAAAAAAAAAAAAAAATAGAAACATATATAATGAGATTCCCAGAAGAAAGTTTAACCAAATTACACGATGCAGTTTAACGATACACGAGAGAGAGAGAGAGAGAGAGAGAGAGAGAGAGAGAGAGAGAGAGAGAGAGAGAGAGAGAGAGAGAGAGAGAGACGTAGAAATATACCATTAGGAATCCTTTGGAAATAAATAAACAAGGAAAGACTTTGAACATTATTGAAACAAATTCTCTCGTTCTCAGAGCATTCAACACAAGACTTGGCAACACACGGCGAAGCAGAAAATTAATAAAGGGAAGAAAAGGTGAGAAATGCTGAGGAAAGGAAAGGTAAGAAAAGAAAATGAAAGGAAAGGAAGGGAAGAGAAAGGAAGGGAGAGGCAGGTGATGGTAGTGGTGACGGAAAGGAAAACCGATAAAAAGTAAGGGAAGGAAAAGAAAGGGAAAGCAATTAAAGGGAAAAAAAGGTGAGAAAAGCGAAGGAAAGGACAGGTGAGAAAGGAAGATGAAAAGAGAGGAAGAAAAGACGTAAGATAAAAAAATACGAAATCTAACTTACGCAACACAACTTGGCAACACAAAAGGAACTAAGATAATCTGAATGGCAACACAACCTCCACCCACTACCACAAAAAGGAACCAAGACAAAAGATAACCACCACCCTCCATCATCACCACCTCCAACACCACCACCACCATCACCACCACCACCACCCCCACCACCTCACCACTCTCCACCACCACCACCTCCACCAATTGCCCACCACCTTCACCACCTCTCACCACCACCTCCACCACCGCCACTACCTCCACCACCACCACCACCACCACCACCCTCCCACCACCATCACCTGCACCCACCACCACCACCACCATCACCACCACCACCACCTCTACTACCAACACCTCCACCACCACCACCTCCACCACCACCACCACCTTCACCACCTTCACCACCACCCTCCACCACCACCACCACCTCCACCATCACCTGCCTGCCACCTCCACCACCACCACCCCACCACCAATCTTTCACCTCCACCACCACCACCTCTACCACCCACCACCACCACCTCCACCACCACACCTACACCACCACCTACACCACCACACCTACACCACCACACCTCCACCACCACCTACACCACCACACCTCCACCACCACACCTCCACCACCACCACCACACCTTCACCACCACCTCCACCACCACACCTTCACCACCACCACCACCACCACACCCACCACCACCACTTTCTCACCCCACCACCTCCGCACCTTCACCACCCACCACCACCACCACCACCCACCACCACCACCACCACCACCACCACCACTCCACCACCACCACCACCACCACCACCACTCCACCACCACCACCCAACGGCTCCACCACCACCACCCACCACCACCCACCCCACCACCACCACCTCCACCACCACCACCACCTCACCACCCTTCACCACCACACCTCCACCAACCACCACCACCACACCTCCTCATCACCTTCACCACCACCACTCCACCACCACCTCCACCACCACCACCACCACCCACCACCACACCTCCACCACCACACCTCCACCACCACCACCACCACCACCACCACCACCTCCCACCACCACCCCCACCACCACCTCCATCACCACCACCACCATCACCACCACTCACCTCACTCACTCACCTTCCACCACCACCACCCACCACCACCACCATCACCACCACCTCACCACCCCACACCCCACCACCAGCCCACCACCTCCCACCACCACCACCCACCACCACCCCACCCCACACCACCTTCACCACCAACCACCACCGCCCACCTGTCCACCACCCACATCACCACCCACCACCACCTCCACCACACCACCACCTCACTCCTTCACCCACCTTCACTACCACCTCACCACACCACCACCACCACCACCACCACCACCACCACCACCCTCCCTTCAACCACCACCAATTTGACCACCACCACCTCCACCACCACCACCTTCCACCTTCACCAATCTTCACCACCACCTCTCTTCACTGGCCACACACACACCACACACACACACCACCACCACCACCCACCACCACCATCACCACCACCACCACCTCCACACCACCACCACCCACCCCACCCCACCCCCCCCACCCCCACCACCACCCACCACCACCACCACCTTCACCACCTTCACCACCACCCTCCACCCACCACCACCACACCTTCACCACCATCACCACCACCCACCACCACATCACCACACCACCACCATCACCACCACCACCACCACCACCACCACCACCCACCTGCTCACCACTCCACCTCCACCACCACCTGCCCACCTCACCTTCCACCACCACCTTCACCACCTTCCACCACCACCACCACCTCCACCACCGTTCACCACTACACCATCACCACCTGCCACCACCTCTGCCACCTCACCACTCACCACCACCACCCTCCACCACCACCCACCTCCACCTCACCCTCACCCACCTCCACCACCACCACACACCTCCACCACCACCACCACCTTCACCACCCTCCACCACCACCACCACACCACACCATCACCACTCAACCACCCACACCCACCACCACCACAGCACCACCTCACACCTGGCTCTCACCACCACCACCCACCTCCACCACCACCACCACCACCATCACCACCACACCCACCACCTCCACCACACCACACCACCTCCACCACCACCACCACCGTTACCTCCACCCTCTCCGCCACCACCTCCACCACCACCACCACCGTTACCTCCACCTGCTCCGCCACCACCTCCACCACCTCCAGCACCTCACCTCACCACCTCCACCACCACTGCACCACACACCTCCACCTCACCACCACCCACCACCTCACCTCCACCTCCACCACACCACCACCACCTTCACCACCTCTCACCCATCACCTCACCACCTTCACCATCACTCACCACCTCACCATCACCACCACCACCATCACCACCACCACCTCCACCACCACCACCACCACCATTCACTACCTCACCTATCTTTTACTCTTTTTCTTCTTTCTTTTTCCTTTCTGTTTTTTCTTCCTCGTCCTTTCAGCCTTACCTTCTCTCTTACCTTATCTTCCTTTTTTCCTTCCTTTTCTTCAATCTTTTCCTTTACTTACTTTTCCTTTCCTGTCACTACCTGTGTACCTATTTACCTATTTTCTTTCTTCCTTTCCTCCCTTTTTTTTTTTTCCTTTTCTTTTCCTTAGCTTTTCTTCCCTGTCTCCTCTCATTTTATTTTATTTTTCTTCCTTTTCTTCTCCTTTTCTTTTAGCTTCCTTTTCTTTTCTTAATTTTCCTTCCATTTATCTCTTTTACTTTCCTTTCCTTCATTTTCCTTTCCCTTCCCTTCCATTCCCTTCCATTCCATTCCACCACCACCACAACTTCACTGAGATATAGATTACAAAAGAAGAAAAGAAATTGGAAAATACTAGAATAAAACAGGAAAGAAAGAAATGAAATGAAAACAGTATAAACAATTCCTCCTCCCTCCTCCTCCTTTCCTGGGTGGAAAGTTAAATCGCAGATCTCCCTTCACCTCCCGCTGTCTCTTTATCATCATTACAAGACGTTTTCTCTAATATTTTCTCTGCTCGCCTCATGAGATTCTCCCACCTGGGCTCATATTTTGCTCCCTCCTGAAAGTTGTTGGTTGCGAATTATGCAAAAGTTTGATATTAGTGAGGCCGTTTATTTCTATGTCTGTTCCTTCTTCTTTTCGTGTTTTCGCTTTCTTTCGTTTTCTTTTGTATTCTTCCTGCTTTTTTTCGAGAGAGGACAGCCTGGAGGGCAAAGAAAAGCGGTGTCAACAATGACAAAAAAAAAAGCTCGCTATTCGCTGCTCCTAGTAAAAGCCCAGAGGAGTGGCTGAAGATAGGGTCAGTCAGTTTCTGGAGGAGAGGTGTCCCATGATTTTTTTCTCCTTAGAAACCTCCTGAATTAATTTTTTTGCACAGTGAATCATATATTACTTACTTCTGAGACGTCACGGATTTTACATCTTTTTCTCTTTCTGGTGTTTTCTTTTCATTTTCTTTGTTTTCATTTTTTTTCTTTCTTTTTGGTTCTGTTTCTGGTGTTTTACTTACTTGAGATGTCAGTGATTTTGTTACATAATTTTCTCTGGTATGTTCTCTTTCATTAATATTTATTTGTTTCTCTTTTCGTATTTGTTATTTTCTTGTCATTTTGTTTTGTTTTATTATATCTTCTTCCTTTATCTCTTTCCTGCTTGTCGTTCTGTATTTTCCACTTGTTTCTCTCTCCTTCTATTTTCCTCTCACTTCAGAAAAATATTGAAATAATCTCTCTACATATTTTCTCTGTTAGTGTTTCCCCTCGTGACCTCCTTCGTTTACGTTTTCCTTTTGATTACACTAAAAATAAAGGGATCGATCAATAGAGAGAGAGGGAGAGAGAAAGAGGGAGAGGGAGGGAAAGAGGGAGAGAGAGAGAGAGAGAGAGAGAGAGAGATAGAGAGAGAGACAGAGAGAGAGAGAGGAGGAGAGAGAGAGAGGGGGAGAGAGAGAGAGAAAGAAAGAGAAGAGAGAAGGAAAAGAGAAGGAAAGAAAGAAAGAAATTGAGCGAAAGAAAAGAAAGAAAAACGAGGAAGCAAGAAAGACAGACGGAAAGAAAAAAAGAAAAAATTAATGCATGGTGAAAGAAAGAAAGAGTAAGAGAAAGTAAAGGAAAGAAGAAAATGAGAAAGGAAAGAAAAAAAGAAAGGAAAGTGGAAAGAAAGAAAATAGAGAGAGAGAGAGAGAGAGAGAGAGGAGAGGAGAGAGAGAGAGAGAGAGGAGAGAGAGAGAGAGAGAGAGAGTTTTCAGTGAGATAGAGAGTTTTCTGCGTGAGATAACAAGAGCGATATATGGAAACAATGCGTAGAGAGAGAGAGAGAGAGAGAGAGAGAGAGAGAGAGAGAGAGAGAGAGAGAGAGAGAAAGAGAGAGAGAGAGGAGAGAGAGAGAGAGAGAGAGAGAGACTATTGATCAGCGGGCTCCTCCATCGCCACCCTCACCGCGTGTTCCCACCCAGTTAGCCTGGCTGGCTACATTAAGGTTCAAGGGACCTCACCTGCACTCTTTCTTTGGAAATGATCGCACCTTCAAGAGGAGGAAGGAGGAGGAGTGGAGGAAAAAGTTGTATTTGTGTGGAGTATTAGGTGGAAAAAAGAAAGACAGAAAGAAGGGGAAAGAATGGAGTGGAAGAAGAATGAATGAAGAGGAAAAGGAAAATAAAAAGAAAGGAGGTTAAGGGAAAAAGCACTAAAAGCAGAGACTGAGAGAAAGGAAAAGAAAGAAAGAATGAAATGTGGAAAGTGAGTTAGAAGAAAGATAAGAAAAGAAAGAAAGGAAGAAGGGGAGGAAGGAGGAGGAAAAAAGTAGGTAGGTAGTAATGGAGGAAGAAAGAAAGAAAATGAAAGAAAAGAAGGAGGAGGAAAAGAACAGAAAAAAAAGAGAAAGAAAGACAGGAGTTGAATAAAAGAGTAAACAAAAAAGTAGAATAGGATAGAAAGATGGCAAGGAAACAGTAGAGAAAGAAAAAGAAAGAAAAGAAACAAGGAAGGAAGCACAACAAGCAAACGCAGAGAAAGTAGAGTCAAGGTATTTGCGTATTCCAGAAATCGTATCATATATTTTCCTTAAATCTAATTGGTTGTTTTCCTCATCCTGTAAATACGTGCGAGTTATTTTTTTTTTTTTTTTTCTCCTCTGAAGCTTCATGCGCAATATTTTCCGGATCTCTTTTGCTTCTTCTGTCACCAGACTGCACTGCTCCTCTCTTCCTCCTTTGCCTCCTCCCTCCTCCTCTTCTTCTACTCTTTCCTGTCCTCCTCCTCCTTCCTCCTTCCGTCTCTCTTCTTCTCGTTCGTTCGCTTCCTATTCCTCCTTTCTCGCCTCATTTTTTTTTCTTCTTCCTTCCTCCCTCTCCATTATAAGTTCCTTTCCTCCTTACTTCTCCTCTTCTTCCTATTTCTCTTTTTCCTTTTTTTCCTCTTTCTCTTCTCATTCATATGCCCTTCTCATTCTCTTTCGCTTCCCTCCTTATACCCAGCCATCTCTTCCAAAGTCTTCTCCTCCTCCTCCCTCCTCCTCCTTCCACTGTGTTCAGTTCTTCCTCCTTAACCCTTCGCTTCGAGGAAATCCTGACCCTCAAAACCAAGTCGACGTTCTAATCATAGTCCCCCCGATCCAGCCAGACTCATCGACTCAAACCTTTAACATAAATAAATAAGGAAAGAAAGAAAGAAAGTAAAAGTGAGGAGGAGGAGAGGAAAAAACATATTCAACAACAAAACCGTTCCCCAAACCCGTATCTTTCAGTTCTTTTGCCTTTTCTTCTTCTCCTTTCTCTCCCTTCCCTTTCCTTCCTTTCTTTCCTTTCTTATAACCGCAGTAAACTATAGCATCAACGATTTGAGGGACAAATGAGAACAGCAAATAATCAAGAAATACACACAGATAGACGTGAAAAAGTGCTCTGAGGTCGTATTCTAAAACCTCTCGGCGTCCAAGTACAAGGAGCTGCACATATTTCTGACAAGGCTTTGTAGGAGTTTGGGGGCATTTCCAGAGGTGTTTTCATGACCCTGGTGGTAGGTCTGACCTTCCTCTGTACTCATGAACTCTAAAACACATATGATTTCTTGACAAGGCTTTCAGGAGTTTGGGGCATTTCCAGAGCGTGTTTCATGACCCTGGTGGTAGTCCGACCTCTTCCTCTGGTACCATGAACCTAAAAAACACATACTTGACAAGGCTTTCGTAGAGTTTGGGGGCATTTACCTAGTAGGTAGTTTTCTAATGAATTGGTGGTAGTCTGACCCCTTCCTCTGTACCTCATGAACCTAAAAACACAAACTTGACAAGGAAGTAGGAGTTTGGGGGCATTTCCAGAGGTGCAAGCCATGACCATGGTGGTAGTCTGACCCTTCCCTTCTGTAAGGCCTGTTGAACCCAAGGAAAACTCAAAGGAGAACCCGACTAATCCCCTCTTTTTAGCCTTTGGAAGTAGTGTATGTGAGGGGTGGAAGCGACCAGGTGAATTACATTGCCCTTATCCCATCTCTTCCTCTTCCCGTGCCACAAGGTAGACCGTGGACTGTCGGACCTTTTCGCCAGCGTTGCCTGAATATTTGGATTCTAAGAGCCGCAGGATAATCCCAAACCGCTGCCTCTCCTGCGCCGCAAACAAGTCCCTCCTTGTTCTTAGTTTTTCCTTTCCTTGTTACTTTCACATTACTGTAAGGGCGTGGAGAGTCTCTGTGGTCTTAATTTCAAAGTTGTTGTTCCTTCGTGTTTGTTTTTTGCCTAATTGCTGGCGGAGGAAAGGAGGGAGGGTGGAGGAAGGCGTGGCGTAATGATGTTAGTGGCAACGTTAGTTAGATTGTCGTACTCTGCCTCATGTTTCCGATTTCCGATCCCAAAATCCGTATTTATCACCCAAATAACTTGCCTTTCATTTACGGTTATCGTTTAAATGGTTAATTGGCTGGTGCTTCTTGGTAACAGTTATGGCTGTGAAACCGCGCAATACGCGGCCTCTGAAGTAATACGATAATCTGGCAACGGTGGTGGTGGTGGTGGTGAGCAGCTGGCAGTCTTAATTAGGTTCGCTGTTTGGGTCCACCGGCGTTACCTGGTTCCATATTAAGGCTTGAATCAGGTGTAATCATTCTCACCCCCTCCCTTGTCCCATCTTTCTTTCTCTCTCTCTCCATTCAGCCGTATTTTCTATATCTAGTTTGTTTTACATACCTCTAAATATAACCATTCATCTATATTCTCTCTAAAATCTAAATCTAAATCTATAGTATCTCTATTTTGCACCTTTAATCTATCTTCTCTTCCCTACTTCATTTATCTGTATTTAGTTCTATTTATCAACTCCAAATATAACTATCTGTCTATATTTCCTTCTCTAAAATCTAAATCTAAATCTATATATACCTCCTATCTTTGCAATCCTTTAATCTATATCTTCTCTCTTCCTTACTTCATTTATCTGTATTTAGTCTCATTTATCAACTCCAAATATAACTATCTGTCTATATTTCCCGCTCTAAAATCTAAATCTAACTATCTATCTTTTATCTTGCAATCTTTAATATATCCTCTCTATCTCCCTTCTCCATTTATCTCTATTTGTATCTGCTAGTTCTTGTTTATCAATTTGAATATAACTATCTGTCTATCTTTTCTTCATCTAGTCTTTTATTTCTTTCTCTGTAAACTTTAAATCTATCTATCTCTCATCTTCTGTTCTCTCTTAGTCTACCCTCTCTCTCTCCCTCCATCTATCTGCTCTGTTCATCTATATCTCTCTTGTATTAACTCTAAATATAACTATCTATCCATCTTCTCTAGCTCTCCATATTTCTTCTCTCAAACTCTAAATCTATCTCTATTTCGTATAGTTTCCTTCTCTAGTTCTACTCCTCTCTTCCTCTCCATATATCTGCTCATGTCTATCTATATCTCTTATTAACTTTTAAATAGTAACTGTTTATCTATAAATCTCCAACTATCTATTTCTTTTTCTAAATACTAAATTCGCCAACTCTGTCTATATATTCTTTCCATATCTCTAAATCTAATTTCTACCTCAACCATGTCTCTGTCTGAGTCTCTGTATATATATCTTTCCCTCTCTCTGCATCTAACCTCATTTCATTAACTCTAAATATAACTTGTTTATCTATCAATCTTCTTAACTATATAATTCTTTCTAAACACAAAATTCTCCCAACTTCTCTAACTCTAAATATAACTGTTTATCTATCAATCTCTAACTCATATATTTCTTTTTCTAAACACAAAATCTCCCAATCTCTCTATCTCTAACTTTAAATATAACTGTCATTACCATTCTATCAATCTCAAATCTATATATTTCTTTTTCTAAATGATATAATCTCCCAATCTTCTATCTCATCTCTAACTCTAAAATATGAACTGTTCATTTATCAATCTCTAAGTATATTTCTTCTAAACACTAAATCTGCACAATCTCTATCTCATGTATCATTCAATCTCTCTAAATCTAATTCTACCCAACCTCCTGTCTCTGTCTGTCTCTCTGTATATATATTTCTCTCTCTGCATCTAACTTCCTTATTAACCTAAATATAACTTTGGTCCATCAATCTATATATTTCTTTCTAAACACAAAATCTCCCAAATCTCTATCTCTATCTCTAACTCTAACATAACTGTCTAGTCTATCAATTGACTCTAACTATCTACTTTTTTTCCAAACATTAAAACTCTTCCAATCTCTATTCTATATATCTTTCCATATTCTCCAAATCTAATTTTACCTAAATCCAAGTCCCTGTCTGTCTTTACATATCTTTCCCACTCTCTTAATCTTCCTTCAGTCCACCTTCAAAGCCTGTTCGCGTGCAGCCGCCACCTCATTGGTCAGGCAGTAGCTGGCAAGTCTCATGGAGTGATGATCAGCGTGGCTCATACGATATGCTCAGTGGTCGTGTGGGCGAGGCGTAAATCACGTCACCACTAAACAAAACGAGAGTGGAGGAAGTAGCAAAGGAGAGGAGGGAGGAGAAGGCGGATGAAGAGGAGAAGAAATAAGAGGATACCAGATAGAGGAATATAGATAGGTCAGCTTGAGTTAGGGAGGATGGAAGAGGAGAAGAATAAGAGGGATGACAGATAAGGAACAGATGAAGTTTTTTGGAGTTAGTTTAGCCGTTGGTTAGTTATTTAGTTGGGGTTTAGCAGGAGGAGGAAGGAGAAGAAGAAGGAGATGTAAGCGAAGGGTTGAGAGTAAGAGATGATATATAGAACATTGATAAGATAGTTAAGAAGAAGAAGTTAGTGCGGCAGGAAAGGAAGGCAAGAAAAGAAAAAGAGAAGGAGGAGAATGTAAACGAAAAAAAGTAAGAGGTGACTGATAGATAGTGATAGATAGATAGTTAATTAGTTAGGTGCAAGGCAGGAAAGGAATAAAAAAGAAGAGGAAGGAGAAGGACGAAAACGAAGGAGAGAAGTGTTGAGAATAATAAATACGATTAGCAAGGAAGGAAAGGAAGAAGTAAGTGAAGATTATGTGGAATGTGGTGTAAGAGAAAGACATATGATAAACTGGGATAAAGGAGGAAGCAAAAGTAAGACATGATAAGATTTAGGGAACGTGTGTATCAGAGAAAGTGTGTGAGAGGAGGATAGTAGATAAAGAAAATAGATAAAGAGAGGAAGCAAAGAAGAATACGAGAAGATTATTGAGTGAACATGTGTATCAGAGAAAAAGTGTGTAAGAGGAGGATAGTGAGATAAGAAAATACAATAAAGGAAGGAAATAAAGTAAGGTACGAGAAGATTAGGTGAACGTGTGTATTGGGGAGAAAGTGTGTAAGAGGAGGATAGATAAGAAAAATATATATAAAGGAAGGGAAGCAGTAGTATAATGAGAAGATTAAGTAAAAGGTTGTTTAAAATTAGGTAGAAAAGAGAGAATATGAAAGTCGAAGGAAGAACTAAAAGCCGATAAGCAAGATGTGTCCTCCGATCCACCAGGACACATCTCAAACCTTTCGAACAAATATACATAACGAAAGAAAGAAAGGAGGAGGAGGAGGAAGAGGTGGAGGAAAAGTCATACATATTCAACACAAAAGATCGAAAAATAAGAGAGAAGTAAATCCACCACGAAAAGAAATGTACGAGTTAAGCAAAGTGCGACGAGACGAGTATTAAACAGATTGTGCGGAGGAGGAGAAAATGGAAGGATGAGAGGGAAGGAAGGGAGGCAGGTAAGTTAAATCATAGGAATGAAAGAGGGGAGGTAAATGAAAGGGAATAGTGGGAGTGAGGGAATAAAAGCGCCTGTGCAAAGGAGGGTACGAAGGGATTAGGTGGAGGAGGATGAAGAGGAAGAGGAGGAGAAGGAGGGTAGTGGATAGCAGTGAAGAATCGTGCAGGCTGAATGGGTTTGGGAAGTTGGTCAAGGGTGGAAGATGGATGAGGGAAAAGAAGGAAAGTAATAAGGGGAGAGAATATTACCAGAAGAAAAGTAGCAGTAGTAGTAGTAGTAGTAGTAGTAGAAGTAGTAGTAGTAAAACCAAAACCTGTAACCTTTTAAAATCCCATAAAATTGTATCCGATTATAGCCAAAGTTTGCTACCACAAAACCAGTTAGCGTGGCTTGGAGGCAATGGAGCAATATAAGAGATAGATTACTTTTTTTGCTGTTTACAAGTAGGGTATGTAAAAAAGGATGTATTAGAAGTTAAAAAGTTAGTGGTAGGAATAGTAGTAGTTGTTATGGTTGTAGTAGTAGTAGTAGTAGTAGTAATAGAGGAGGAGTAAGATAAGAGAAGAAGAGAAAGAGAAAGAGGAGGAGGAAGCGGAGGGGAGACATTTACAAAAGTAAAACAAAGATAATAATAATAATAATAATAATAATACAATAATAATAATAATAATAATAATATTAATAACATTCCACCCAGTCCCTATCACCCACCTCGCACACGGTAGTGCGACAGCCATAATTACTGTTTCCTGAATAACACTCATTTCTATTTATTTCCCTTGCCGTACATTTTTTCTCCGGTAAATAATGACGTCCGCCCGGAGGTGTGTTGTTGTTGTATTGTTATTTTCGGCTTTCTCGCCGTTTGTTCGTGCGCTGTATTTTTTACCTTTAATTTGGTACGAGGAAGACATATTATTTCCTGATTGGTTGAGCATCGCTTTATCATTATATTTTTTTTATAGCAAAGGAGTTCAAGGCACAAATAAAAGAAACAAATGAAAAGTCTGCTACCACTGCCTTTAAAGAATTAGAGGAGTACGAAAGACAGGTCATGTACACTTAATTCAATTCAAAAACTGACTAACTAAATCTAATAGGGGAGAAGGTGGCTGAGTAGTTTAGTACTAGGCGTAGAGCCTGGGGACTTATAAAATATAGGTCTGAGTCTCACTGAACACTAACTAAAATCAATTGGGGAGGCCAGATTACCAATATGTTATCCAGATCTTCAAACGTCTTCAATCAACCCTTTACTTGTGCGGCCTTTCTAGGGCATGAAACGAAGGAGCAAAAGAGAATAATAGAGATTACTGAGAAGAAGCGTAGGAGGTAAGAGAAGATTGCGTGAATGTGTGTAAGAGGAAGACAGATGATAACTGATAAAGGAGGAGGAGGCCAAGGAAGAGTCACACATCACGGCAGACACTATAAATTAAATTCGTGCGCCAACAAGCTTGGGGTGTTCAAGAGACCAAGAAAGTCTAACGGCGCCATTAAGGCATTTAACTAGAACTGACCAACGAATCAACGAAATATAGTCATTCAATATCGAACATGCTTTAAAGGTGATCAGTACGATACAGAGAGAGGGAAAGATAGCAGAGATGATAGAGACATGGTTAGAAGAATTAGATTTAGAGATAGGAAAGATACATAGAGAGATAGAGATTGGCAGATTGCCGGGGAAAAGAAACACAGCTGGAGATCGACAGACAAACAGTTATATTTAGAGTTACTGAATTGATAATAACTACTAAATCCATCACAAATTAGTAACTCATCAAACTGCCTCTATATTACCAACCATATATAACTAACCACTAATTACCAAACTACCTCTATATTACCAACTATATAACTAACCACTAATTATCAAACTGCCTCTATATATTACCAACCATATAACTAACCAATTACCAAACTACCTCTATATTACCAACTATATAACTAACCACCAATCACCAAAACCGCCCCCCATATTACCAACTATATAATCTAACTTAACCACCAAAACCATTTCAACAATTGCATTCGCTTTCGCCGACATTTTATTACCTGTGTTGATTTGTTTGGGGAACTTTTATGAACTGCCTGAATTTTAAGCGGACTTTCACACCATAATACATACACACACACACACAATAATACACACACACACCACACACACACACGCGCGCACATACACACACAACACTGTATCCCATCTCCAGCATATACATAATGGCCTGTAGGTACTTGAGTGTGTGGGTATGATTTCATTACAGGGTCGAAACAAAAGGCAAAAAAAAGGGGGGAGGGGAGAGGGGTAGGGAGTTCCAGGAAGTCACTTAATTGAACGTGTTAATTGACTCGCTAATGGAAAGTATATCACAGTAGAGCTGGAGCCTTTTTTCCTTCCGAGGTTCAGTGGCGCAATTATACGTGGAAAATGTTTGATCCTTATAGTAAAGAGATTAGCCTTTGGGTTGGGGTGTTGATTCTAAGTAATAAAAACCTAGAGGTAATGAGCGAGCCCAATTATACGGAAAATGTTTGATCCCCATTGTAAAGAGAGATTTAGCTTGGGTTAGTGTTGATTCAGTGTAATGCCTGGGTACTGAGTTATAGAGTTCTAGTATTTAATTATTTATATTTCCATACCAAGTGCGAACGAGAGGTCAATTTTAAAAGGGAGGAGGTCAAGAGTTGCAGTATTTGGATCCTACATACCCTGGATCCAAAGAGACTGATTCAGCATTAGTAACAACATCCAACATTAAACCACATTCACTCTATTTTCAAGTCATATTTAGACAGCACTCGATCCGTACATACCCGATACAAAGAGATCTGATTCTACCGCCACTATAACATCAACACTTAAAACGATAAATCTACCTATTTTCAAGTCAGATTTAAAATGGCGTTCGATTCCACATATCCCTGATCCAAAGAGACTGATTCATCATTAGCACATCAACACCAAAAACGAGAAACGACCTATTTTCAAGTCAGATTCAGACATATCTGTCACCACATAATTGACCTAAAGAGATTCGATTCATCAATAACAACATCAACACCTAAACGACAACGACCTATTTTTGCCAGATTTAGACAGCATTTGATTATCCATACCCCTGGCCAAGTGTGGTTCTAACCCGTGCAGTGTTAATGGATATGTTAAGTCTTTTATTATGAATGGCAGGCACAGAGGGCGAAATAGTGGGGTGTGTAAATACGAGGAGAGTGCTGGTGTAGTGTGTGGGCCGTGGGCTGGCTTTTAATCACACAGGGGTGGAGCAGGGCAAATGAGGAGGGAAGAGGGGGCGATAATGAGGCTTCACTGAAGGAGGCTGGAGGAAGAAGGAGGCAAGGAGGCGAGCCTTCTACACCAATCCCAGGGAAGAACGCGAAAGAAGGAAGGGAAGCCGAGTTCAAGGAAGGAGGAGGGGAAGGAAAGTGAGTCTCTACACTGAACCCAGGAAGAACGAAGAAAGAAGAAGAAGTCAAGAAGTTCAAGATAAGGGAAGGAGAAGGTGAGGCTATGCTCCACTAAACTCCAGGCAACCAAGGAAAGGAAGGAAGGAAGGAGTCAGTTCGTTGATAAAGGAAGGAGGAGGTGAGGTTGAAGATGGTTCTACACGCTAACCCAGGAAGAACGAAGGAAAGGAAGAAAGGAAGGAAAGTCGAAGTTTAAGGAGGAAGGGGAAGGAGGAGGATAACAGGCGATGGTTCTACTAAACTCCAAGGAACGAAGGAAAGGAAGAAGGAAGGAAAGTCGAAGTTCAAGGAGTAAGAAGGAGGTGTTGTCAGCGATGGTTCTACACTAAACTCCAGGAAGAGAAGGAAAGGGAAGGAAGGAAGAAGAAGTAAAAGTTCAAGGAGGGAAGGAGGCAATGTCTCGAGGCTGCTGGCAGCCTGCGAAACGAGGAGGAGAGGAAACTCGATCACCGTATTGTCGAAAGAAGAGTAACCACGACCTTTCATTTTTTACAGGCGGGAAGTAGATCAAGGTAGTAAATGAAAGAAAAGTCTGCCAGCAACTTGCTTTACAGTAAGGGAAGCAAATCAAGGGTAAGTAATGAAACGAAAGTCTGCCAGCACCATTTTTTTAAGAAAGGGCGAAGCATCATGCAAAAATAAATGAACACGGAAAAAGTTTGCTAGCACACGAAAAGCCTGCGAGCATATTTATTTTCTCCTACTTCATCAGTAACTCAAGAGGAACTTTCTTTTTGGATTAATACGACGGCGAGGTCAGAGAAAGAAAAGTTTTAAAATTATTAAAAGAAAGTTAAGAAGTTAATCAGGAAGGAAAAGTTGATCAGGGAGCTAGACTTAACTTTTCCACTCTGTTTTCTTTCATCAATAACTAAAGTAGTGGGTCTCCAACCTTTTTTGTTCTGTCTCCTTCCGGTCACTTTTTCACTCTTGTGGGACCCCGACGAGGCCAACCACCTAGGGGACTCCTTTACAACAAGGCCAAATTTGTCCTGTGGAGCCGAGTTTGACAGCCCTGGCACTGTTAGCTTATGTAGAGCATTTTGCATTACATCTAGTTTGGTGATCAGTACACTAGTATGACTTTTATCTGAGTCGCATGTCCTTCAAATTTGTTATAAGAAATTTGAAAATAATTAGAATCTTCTGTAGTGGACCCTTGAAATTCCTTCCATGGACCCCGTTGGGAACCGCTGCCCAGAGAAACTTTTTTTTCGATTAATAATGATGGTGCTTAGAGAGAGGAGACTTGAAATTATGGAAAAGGAAAAGTAAATCAGAAGTTTTATTTGAAAGTTTCACTTGTTTTCACCATCGAAAAATCAAGAGGAACTTTTTTATTAATAATGAGAAGGAGATTAAGAAAGAAGTTTTGTGTGAAATTATGAAATGAGAAGTAAATCAGGAAGTTTTGTTTGACGTTTCCAATTGTTTTCGTTCATCAGTAACCTGAGTGAACTTTCAGATTAATAATTATGATGGCGAGGCTGAAAGAAAAAGTCTAAAGTGAACATGAAATGGAGGAGGTTCATGGTAAACAAGGAACGCGACCAGCCGTGTTTGAGAGATGAACGCGAAACGGAAACATGTAGCGTTTAGAAGGAGGAGGAATTTCAAGAATTCAGGAATAAAACAATGGATTTCACAGAGAATAAATAGTTAAAAAATAAGGAAAACTGAAGAAAAAATATCAATCAGAAGCTGTAGAAAGTTGAAAAAATGAAGAAACCGAAAATTATCAATCAGAAATAGAGAACCAGGAAACCGAAAATAACAGTCAGAAACAAAGAAAACCAAGAAAACTCGAAATTAAATCAAAAGAAGTATAAAGAGAAAATAAAACTAAAGAAACTGAGGCAAGAATGAATGAGAGGAAATTCGTTGACCTAAGACAAAGGATAAGATGGCGCAGAAAATAATACAAAAAAAAGAATCTGGAGAAAAATAACCGTAAACACAAAATAATCATCAAACAAAAGTTATATGAGAAGGAACAAAGGGGTTGGCCTGAGACTAAAAGGATGAGGAAATCGTAAGGTGGTGGCCAAAGTAGAAGAAATAAAAAAAACTGGAGAAACAAAAATAAACGTAAACACAAAAATAATCATCAAACAAAAGCAGGCGAGAGGAAATCCATGTTGACGTGGGCCCAAAAGGATGAGGAAGACGCGTGGCCCGAAAAATAAATGTTAGAAACAGCGCGAAAAATGTTAAGAAGGAAAGACGATCGTGGAATAAGTGAAGGAAGACTTGGACCAGCAAGTGTGTGTGAGAAGGAGAGAGGAATTCCATGTTTGCTTGGTACTGACTAAATACATTACACACGCACACGCACACAAACACAAACACACACAAGGCTAGGTTGAGAAAATAAGAAAGAAAAGGATGAAACGAAAGTAGAAAATTAATATAAGAATTACAGAAGGAAAAGGAGAACAAAAGGCAGAAACGAAGAAAAGAAAGGAAAATTGAAAACGCAAAAGCAGAAAAAGATGTGAAGAGGAAAGAAAGAAAGAGTTAGCCAGGAAGAAAGTGAACAACACACACACACACACACACACACACACACACACACACACACACACACACACACACACACACACACACACACACACACACACACACACACACACACACTCACACACACAGCGTTCACCCGGCCTTGGCTCCTTGCTGAAATCTGTTGCTTGTAGTGTTTGTTTGTTTGTTGTTCGCTGACTCTGAGGGTTTTTTTCAGTCCTTGTGTTTGTTGTTTGTATTTGCTGCAGCTTGGGTGTTTAACGTTTTCTCTGCTCTTGCAATGATTGAGGGCTGCTTTGGGGGTGTGTCAGACTGCTGTGATTATGTTGGTCTTTGTATTTTCCTTTTTCCTTTTCTTTTTGCTTATTTTTTCAAGGTTTTTGTATTATTTTTCGTTTTTTCATCATTTTCTGCTTTTCCGTTTCTTTTTCCTTCTCGTCTTTTTTTACTTCTTTTTCCCTTTTTCTTCTATCTTTCTTTTCTTTTCTTTCTTCTTCATATTTTTCCTGCTTTTACTGCTTCTTTTTCCTTTTCCTTCCTTCCTTCTTTTTTCTTTTCTTGCTTTTTTACTTTCTTTCTTTTCAATATTTCTTTTTTTTCTTTTCACTTTTTTTCTTTTCTTATATTTTTTATCTCTTTCTCTTTCATTTATTTCTTTATCTTTTCGTTTTTCACCTTTTTCCTATTCTCTCCTTTACTCTTTCATCATCACCAACACCAATGGTCGAACACCAACACTCAACACCAATTAATTATTATCACTATCAATTTTCTCTGTAACTCTCAACCCCCTGCGTCACAACTCTCCAATGTTTTCCTTGACGCGGTGGGGGAGCCAAAGAGCTTCCTATTAAGAGAAACTAATGTGACTCACTGGGAATGTTCTTCACGAGTCGCATGCAACGAGGGAGAGAGAGAGAGAGAGAGAGAGAGAGAGAGAGAGAGAGAGAGAGAGAGAGAGGGAGAGGGGAGAGGGATTGGGAGTAGGAAAGGTGAAGGAGCCAAATAGAGCAGACAGACAGACAGACAGACAAAGAAAGGTGGACAAGCCAGGAGAGACAGACTGAGTAAACAGATAGGCAGTATAGGATGGAGAAATGGAGACAGAAAGAGAGGCAGACAGACAGACAAAACAACAGACAGGAGATTGAAAACGGAGAAATAAAGAGAAGTGGACAGACAGACAGAGAGACAAAAACAAATACAATACATAAAATTTTAAATGTAAATAACAAGAAAATTTTAAATGAAACGAAAATATTAATGAAGTGAAAGAAAAATATTGCTAACGATACATTAAAGAAGCGGAGAAAAATATTATGGACGAAGCTCTTGAATGATCACTTTCCTCAATTCCATTACAGAGAATCGAGAAGGAATTACCTTGGTTGTCTATTTCCCTCATCACTGGAGGGAAGTAAATTTGTGTACTGCTTTGTTCAGAACAATTTTCTTCAGTTTCCATTTCTATCTCAATTTCTTTTTGCTTCCAAATTGCCATTTCATCAGTCACTTTGCCTTCACAAGGAATATTTTTCTTCTGTTTCACTATCATGCTCACTCTCATTTCACCATCATTATCAGGTGGTTTAAACCTGGGTATTCTTTTTCTAAGACGATTTTTACTGGGTTTTCCTCTTCTCTTTTTATTGGGCGAACTCCTGTTTTTGCTTCTTCTGGAAATGTCCTCACTTGTGGCAGTGACTTCAAGGCAAGTGCTTGATTCCTCTGTTCTATTCTCTGAAACAGAAGTCCTTAAAACCCTTTCCATTAATATATTTTCAAGTTCATTTCCTTCTTTGGGTGTATCAGTATTCTCCAGTGCCTGTGGTTGTTCAGTTGCTTTTGGCCTGAAATTCCTGAGCTCAGATGTCTTTGACCTCTCTGTTTCTTTTTGTGACAAACTCTTTCTAGTTTTCTTGTTAGGTGTTTTTTTAGGCCCAACTTTTTTTCTCTGCTGAACAACCTTTTGAAGACTGCTACAGCTTCCTGAGCTCCCACTCTCTACATTTTGTTCAGTTGAGTTGATTTTCTCTTTATGTTTAGGATGTCTCCTCTTTGCAGCCTTGTTTGGTGACAGACAGTTATCATACTTCTGTTCGCAGGATTCATTTGGCAGTAATATGTCTTGGAGATCCTCATTTGCAGAATAACTAGATGTGGAAGCATAAGCATGTTCCTGAGGATCCTCTGATGGTGTTTCCATCCTAAACTTCTTAGACTTCAAGGACTTATTAGGAATTTCTTTACTGGATGGCTCCATACCCTCCATTATTTCTCTAAATGTCATAATTTTATCATTATCTGGAACACTGAAGTGGTCTTCTTTAACAGTTTCATGTCCAGAGAAACTCTCTGCAGATCTCTCCTGTGAAGGACTCGCTGCCACAGGATTCTTCCTGGGCTTCAGAGTAGTTTTCTCCTGAAGAAGTTGTCAGTGGTGCTGAGCGCTGCTGCTCTCCTAATGGATTCCCTTTTTTGTCCTGAAAATATTAAATTATGAATATCTGCATGTTTGAGCATAATCTCAATAGCGAAGCACCCCTTTTACCCCCCATCTGTCCATCGCAGCGAGGGGGAGGGAAGCTAACCTGACTCCTACTACATGACCTGTCGAAAAGGAGTTTGCCCACCCCATCCCTGCCCCACTCCCTCATGTTTACCCATTCATTTTTGTATAATATGATATATATATTATATTAAGCATAAAAGTAATATTTCAATGATGCATAACCAAAATTCTTGACATATATCCCCTGCAGATATTCAGAATATATTACTTCCATGTTTAAATGAGAAGAGAGAGAGAGAGAGAGAGAGAGAGAGAGAGAGAGAGAGAGAGAGAGAGAGAGAGAGAGAGAGAGAGAGAGAGAGAGAGAGAGAGAGAGAGAGAGAGAGAGAGAGAGAGAGAGAGAAGAAAAAAAGAAGAAACCAACCATAGAATCATAACAAAAAGGGAGGCAAAGAAGAGAGAGAGAGAGAGAGAGAGAGAGAGAGAGAGAGAGAGAGAGAGAGAGAGAGAGAGAGAGAGAGAGAGAGAGAGAGAGAGAGAGAGAGAGAGAGAGAGAGAGAGAGAGAGAGAGAGAGAGAGATAGATTTACATAGAAAATCAGACCACACAGACCCCATGGTCCAGACTTGGTGGTCTGTCCTTAAACCTAAGTGATTTTACATTAATCAGAAGACTCCAAAACGTTGCATTTCTACTCTAGTTGATATTAAGTTGAAGGAAGTGACGGTCGAGCTTATTTTTGAAGGAGTCAATCGTGTTACACTGGACCACTGACGGTGGAGCTTATTCCATTCTCGCACTACAACGCTGGTGAAGAAAAATTTGGTGCAGTCTGAATTTACTTGTCTACATCTGAGTTTTACGCCATTGTTCCTCAAGCAAAGTGTCATCGATCATAAACAATGTTGATCTGTCTACATTCGTGAAACCATTAAGTATTTTAAAACATTCATCAGTTTTCCTCGAGGCGACGCTTTCAAGAGAGAACATGTTAAGGGTAGAAAGCCTTCTTCGTAGGATTTGTTGCGCAAGGAAGGGATAATTTTCTCTGACGCTGAACACCTTCTAATTTAGCAATATCCTTTGCATGGTGGGGAGACCAAAACTGTACCGCATATTCCAAGTGGGGTCTGACTAAACTGTTGTAGAGCGGGAGTATTACATCTTTATTCTTAAATAAAAGTTTCTTTTAATGAAGCCCAACATTCTGTTCGCTTATTTGCTGCATCGATGCATTGCTGTGAGAATTTGAGGTTTGACGCGATTTTGACCCCCAAGTCCTGACGATTGAACGCTTTTGAGTTTAACGCCGCGCATTTCGTAATCAAACTTTTATTCCTCGCTCCAACTTGAAGGACCTGGCACTTGTCTACGTTAAAGGGCATCTCCCATCTATCCGACCAAGTTGAAATTTTGTGCAAATCCTCTTGGAGGCTTTGCCTGTCTTCGCCAGTGAGAACCGAAGTTGCCAATCTTTGTGTCGCCTGCAAATTTACTAATGCGGTTATTGAGTCCAACATCCACGTCGTTGATGTAAATAATGAAGAGCACTGGGCCAAGAACCGAGCCCTGAGGGACGCCACTAGTGACAGGCGCCCACTCTGAGTTAAACCGTCAATCACTACTCTTTGTTGTCTGTTGCTCAACCAATTACGATCCATTGGTTTACCTGACCGTCAATACCTATTTGTTTTAATTTGTAAAGTAATTTATGATGCGGACTTTATCAAACGCTTGAAATCAAGATAGACTACGCCCAGTGATTTGTTACGCCATAAACAGTGAAGAGGTCGTTATAAAAGGTTAATAGATTTGATAGGCAGGATCTTTTGTTTCGAAGCCATGTTGTGAGTCCCCAATTAATGAGTGGCTTTCAAGGTAACTCACAATTTTGTCTCTAATTATGCCCTCAAGTAGCTTACCTACAACCGAAGTTAGACTAATGGGCCTGTAATTACCTGGTACTTTTTTGTCTCCTTTCTTAAAATCGTGTCACGTTAGCCTTTTTCCAATCTGAAGGGACAATGCCTTGTCGCAAGGACATATTGAATACGGTTGTGAGGAGGAGAGTATTTCGCCTTTGTTTCTTTCAGCAGAGTTGATATACTTTATCAGGTCCAGGACTTTATTTGTTTTAAGTGATTTGAGGGCTTTAAGGACTTCATCGGGTTTTATTTCAAAGTTAGACAATGCATGCTCGGGATTTACATTAGTACTGGTGTTGGTGGTGGTGGTGGAGGACTGTTATTATTAAACACCGAGGAAAAGTAATTATTTAATAGGTTTGCAACGTGTTGGCTGTCAGTCACTAGTGCACCGTCGCTGTTTATTAAAGGTCCAATTCCACTTGATCGCTTTTCTGTTGTTTATGTAACTGAAGAAGGATTTCGATTATTTTTACAGTTGGCTGCAATATTTTCTTCATATCTACGCTTGCCTGATGCACTAATCTTTTACTCGTCGCCTTGCATCATTGTAAAGTCTAATGTTTTCGGCGTGCTTTGGTCTTTCTTTAACCTGTAAGACAATTTTCTCCTTGACTGAGTGTTTAATTTCGCTATTAAACCAAGGTGGACTTTTATTAGTGTTAATTGCTTTCGCACAAGGGGACAAATGTGTCCTGCTGAGTGAGTAAGTGATTTTTAAAGTTTAGCCAGGCGCCCTCTGCATTGCAGCCATCTGATAGTTGCATATCTATTAGTTTTCGCCGGATTTCTACGAAGTTGGCTCTTTTGAAATTGGGCACCTTAACTTTATTTTCAGTCACCGATGTTTGAGCTCTAATGTCAACGCGCACTAGTTTATGATCGCAGGAACCGAGGTGTTCTCCTACCGTGACATTACTGACTAGGTTATCTTGGGTCGCTATAACAAGGTCAAGTATGTTATTTTGTCGAGTTGGTTCAGAAACCATTTGGCTTAGATAATTTTCCTCTAGAAATTGGATCATTCTATGGGACTCACCTTCTGTACCCGACAGTGTCGCCCAGTCGAGATGGTGGAGGATAAAGTCTCCAAGTATCAGTGAGTCGCTGTTCTTAAGTGACTGCCTTAATACGCGGGACATTTCAAGATCGCCATCAAGGTATGGCCCAGGAGGACTGTAAGTGACAGATATATTTAAATTGACTTTGCAATGTTTACTCGCACAAATGTTCAACGTTACTGTTTCTTGGTGTTTTGTCAGTAGGTTGCAAGTAGCTTTTGACAAAAGGGCGACACCCCCTCTACGGTTTACACGATCATTGTTGAAGAATCTGTAGCCATCTATGTTATATTCGGAACTTAAATCAATATTAGTGGTGTCGATAAATGTTTCAAGTTATAGCAATTACGCCAAAGTTTTCTGTCAGAGCAAGACATCGAAGTTCATCAAATTTGTTTCTAGGCTACGCGCATTGAAACTAAGGACTCTTAGGTTATCTTGAAGCTTGGTAATAGAGAGAGAGAGAGAGAGAGAGAGAGAGAGAGAGAGAGAGAGAGAGAGAGAGAGAGAGAGAGAGAGAGAGAGAGAGAGAGAGAGAGAGAGAGAGAGAGAGAGAGAGAGAGAGAGAGAGATAGAGAGAGAGAGAGAGAGAGAGAGAGACAGATATAGAGACAGAGAGAGAGAGAGAGAGAGAGAGAGAGAGAGAGAGAGAGAGAGAGAGAGAGAGAGAGAGAGAGAGAGAGAGAGAGAGAGAGAGAGAGAGAGAGAGAGAGAGAGAGAGAGAGAGAGAGAGAGAGAGAGAGAGAGAGAGAGAGAGAGAGAGAGAGAGAGAGAGAGAGAGAGAGAGAGAGAGAGAGAGAGAGAGAGAGAGAGAGAGAGAGAGAGAGAGAGAGAGAGAGAGAGAGAGAGAGAGAGAGAGAGAGAGAGAGAGAGAGAGAGAGAGAGAGAGAGAGAGAGAGAGAGAGAGAGAGAGAGAGAGAGAGAGAGAGAGAGAGAGAGAGAGAGAGAGAGAGAGAGAGAGAGAGAGAGAGAGAGAGAGAGAGAGAGAGAGAGAGAGAGAGAGAGAGAGAGAGAGAGAGAGAGAGAGAGAGAGAGAGAGAGAGAGAGAGAGAGAGAGAGAGAGACAGAGACACACGAGGTCCATTGCTCGGTCTACCTGGCTCGGGTTGTAGACACACCTGCTCGGCCACACACCTGCATTATATCAGCCATGTCAGAACAGCAGAAAAGGGCAGATGTTTTGCAGGGATATGTTGACTAAGGAATGACTGAATAATGGGGGGCTGCCTGTGCATAGCTTTGTTGTCACCAGGTACAGGACAATGATTCTGATTTTTCTCTTACACTCCCCTTCCTATATGGGTATAAGAAATGGACACTAGTGATTTGGGGGTGAACAATGTATGCTGTTAGAAATAAATGCCTTTACAGAATCCTGGGGTATCATTGAAATGCCTATGTACCAATTCCTTTATGGGTATAAGAAATGGACACTAGTGACTTGGGGGTGAATAATATATGCTGTTAGAAATAAATGTCTTTACAGAATCCTGGGGTATCATTGAAACGCCTATGTACCAAAGCAGTGTTTCCCCCAGGAGGCCATTACCAGTATAGTCCATTGACACCAACTCCAGCAATATGGACAAGTGTTGCGTCACACTTTTCAAGAGTCAACCTCACTTATTTAGTTAAACCTGTAGGACACAACCCTGAGTGGAGCAGACCAATGTGTCCCTGGGTGAAGGCTCCCATTTGATGTTGATGATTGTAGTGCACACTGTATATTCATCATCATCATCGTTTAACGTCCATTTATTCCCTATGGTGGGGTTGGACGGGATATGAGCCTCCTCCACTATTGCCGGTCAATAGCCATTTCTTCCGTGATGTATATTGCTGGTAAATATATATAAAAAATAATATTATTAACTAAGGGTGTCAAGGATGGTGAGGACGCTTCTTACCAATGTTTTGATCTTCTGGTTGACTGTGAGTTGGACGAGGTGCATCTTGGCCGTCCTCCTGCAGCACTGGATCGTGCCTGCCCTGCAGCCCACCCAAGATAGCATCAACTTCAAACATGATGCCAGATTGCAGATATGACATTCCCCTGTCTGGTTCTGGTTCACTTCCACTGCCTGAAAAGTTTGTAATTTGAGCAGTGATACATATTTAACCCGTAAAGGACGGCTGGCAGGAATTCCTGTTTGGGCGGAGAAAGGCGGGGTGCGGAAGGGGACGTCTAGTTTGTTTCATTATGTAGATGAAAGATTGAGGGTGAAAATGCACTATGAACTATTACGTATTTATCTGAAATTGCCACACAGGGTATTGATGAAGAGCACCTACTTCGCCAAAATTTATCGACACAGCACAGGCTTAGGAGCAGAAAATCGCCTCTAGCCTGTCCTTTAGAGGTTAAAGAAGGTTACTCTAGTCACTCTTAATTTAGCCAGGGGTGTAAAACAGTTTCACACAGCAATTTGCCTACTTGATTGCTGTTTCATCAGGTGCATTATGATGCAATGATCAGCCCACCTGGCTTGAAACTTAGCGATCCCGGGCTATACTGGATAATGTCAACTTGTATGCTCCTAAATGTGATGCATCAGTAAACCTTGAGAAAACTAATTATGTTTGCATTTTACTTTCACTGTGACAGAATGGCAGCTTTGAAAACATTAGATGCAAATATATAAGAGAGGGGTGAACAGTCTGTGAGAAACTTTCAGCAGGTAAGGAAGGAGTGTCTGGATAGAGAGATGGAAACTCTTCTGCTGTGGCCATCCCCTGCTAGGAGCTCCTAGGAGCAGGCATCAAAGATGAATGAATGATGCAAATAAATGGGATGATGATGTGCACTATTTTTTTTTTTTTTTTTTTTTTTTACGTCATGGCCTATTGCGCCATTAGGCTTTTTCACTGATGGGGCCTGATGGTCACCCCAGCCCGTTGTGGTGCAGGCGAGTGTTTATAGCGGTGCCATCTTATTTTGGCTCATACTGCCCCCCAGAGCTCATCTTTCAGACTCTCTTTGGAGAGGTGATCTAGAGTCCGGGTTGATAGGTGGTCTTCAGGGCAGCATGTGGGTAGTCTTAGGCCACTCGGCAGTGACTGAAAAATCCCAGCTGTGTGGCGGCCAGGATTCGAACCAGTGTCCCTCCTGGATCTCCCAGACGTGGCGCTGGCATGCTAACCACTCAGTCACCACCTCCCCATACATGTTATGGTTGATAAAGATATAAAAGTGCTAAGGTTAGTTGCCTTGTATTATCTTACTCTAAATTTGTTTAAAAACCCTTTAACTTTAACAGTGTTCACTTTGACAGGAACAGCCTTTTTTTCTCAACAGCATCACAGATATTGTAATAGAATAAGAGTACTGCACACACATGTAGTGGTGCCTATCTATGGCTCTGAATAATTCTTCATTGTAAAAGTACCTTACCTTGGGGACGAAAACATTCTTAAGAGCTCTGAAGACTTACCCCATAACTGAGATTTTACATTTTCATACTCTTCCATGAGCATCTTCTGAATGTTCCGATCCTGCTCAGGAAAAATGGTGTTGGCAGAGTGCTCACGAAGAACCCACTGCACCTCATAGTTCATGACGTCCTGCTGCCTCTCTGACGAGTAGAAGGTATGCCCCATCTGAAAAAGAACATTAATGAGAAATTCCTACACATCCATTTGGTCATCTGCTCTTTGTTCAATGTCTTGTATTTATCTATTGATGTGAAATAAAACATAACACAGCAAGAGAAGAGATATGGGAATGGATTTCGGGACACGTTCGTGGACCAGCTGGCGGCGGGATAATGTTTGAAGCAACAATTGAGTAACTGCTTATAATACACTACTAAAAGGAATCATGGCTGAAAAACGTCTTTCTCAACAATAATGTGTAAATTTCACCATATTTGACCAGTGAATTACATCAGTAAAAACACTTTCAACACTGTATAGTCTCCCTAAAACTCATTTTGAACTTGCCAAAATCTACTTGCTTATCACTACTTTTATCTTTGCCCACCAAATACTCACTTATCAACCACATTACCTACAACCTACATACTCCTCACCCTCTTCAACATATAGGTGCCCACACACAATCACTTACAATCTTTCCCTCACTTATAGACATGTTGGGTTCCATCACAGTTTCAAGTTATGTACAGAGCCATTTGTGAACTATCATCCATGCTCCACCATGCCTCTTTCATTACAAAGAAAGATAATACAGTAAAAATCCACTAATCCAAATTCCACTAGTATGAAAGGTTGGAATTTTCAGCCAAGAAATTATAGTCCGGAAAATCACAAGAAGCCAAATTTTGTTAAAGGAAGAAAACATTATCTGAGAGTATTACCCAAGAAGGTGATCCACACATTCACTACAGTTTATAATTGTCTTCTGCATTGTTTTTGGCCAATATATTGTGGAGTATTTATCCATTCCAGGAAACAACTACAGGTATCAGAGGCTGTATTATATAATATTGGGGGGGCATAACTCTTTACAAAGCATCACCCAAAACATCAACAACACCTAGTAATAAAAAGTGATGAAAAAAAAAAAAATAAATAAATAAAACATCACACAATTCCCATGTACTTTTGGAGAAACATGTATGTACTGGCGGGTGCACTAAACTATTCCCTACACGCTGATAGGCATTACATCACATTCTGTAGGACTAGATTATTCATCTTTCCTTCTGAGCAGCCTATCAACAGATTTCCTGAGCCACAGGTTAAGGGGAGGGGTTCATCTTGTTGAATGATATAATGTGCTGCATTTGTGATCAGATTATGTATCATCTATTTTGGGGGGTTTATATCATGGCACAAATTTGGCCCGTCGCTGCTACACGGTAAAGCCACAAATTTGGCCCGTCGCTGCTACTGGGTTAAAGCTTGGGACTTACTGTATCATTAACTTTGCCATTCATGAAATTTACCATTCACGTCATTCTCTGGAATAAAAATATCATGAATGGCGCACCTCAGCAGTAAATGCTTGCAAAGATCTTGGGAATCTGATAAAAATGCTAAATAGTATGCTAATACTCCATACTATAAAATATCATTCAAATACCTCATCTGCTGTGGCCACATAATACAACACTCCATCAGCCTTCAACTTGTAGAAAATGTAAGCTGGATCAGGATTTTCTGCACTATTCTGAAAACTTCTGGCAAGATTTTCCAAATGCTCATACTCATCAACCTCCAGCCTGATCTTGTAAGTATGTCTGCAACAAATAAAAACCCTTTAAGATTACCTAGCATACTTGCACACTGAAACTGACTGCCAAAATTCTGGTCACCTAGATATAGAACTGCTCAAAATGAAATTTCAATTGTGTTGTGTATAGTAATCATACATATAATTTCTTCTTGATACATAAGAAATTAGCTTAAAAATAAATCCCTTAGATATACCTTGCTAGTCATAGTGAAATTTAAGTGTTTGGATTAAAAGTTCAGCTACCTCGTCTCCCTTTATCACAGCCAACCCTCTACTGCATGTAAGTCTCCGCACCAAGCAACATGGGCCTCACACACACACACACACACACACCGTATTTGACAGCTTATAAGACACACTTCTTATAGGTCTGGGCCTCCTCTTTCCAAAGGTGTTTTTGTTTTTTAGCTGTGATGAACAGTTTTTGAGATACAGAGGTTAAAAGAGACCCCTCTGTTGGGCTGCCAGAATGCACCCGGAGGATTGTCGCCTCTCTCACCACGCGCAATGAAAGGGTTAATAAGGAGCTGAATATATGTGAAACTATAATAATGACCTGACAGTGGGGAGGGCTACGAATGTCGGGTGAAAAATCTTCACCTAACACTCGTGGTTCAAACCCGTTAATTATATTTTTTTTCAGATGCCTGCTGAAATTGGGGGGTGCGTCTTATAAGCCCATGGGTCTCATAAGCCGTCATATACGGTAATTTGCATTTATCAAACAGCCCAGGTAATTCAGTACAGCACTGAAGTTTTAGAAGACATCCAATAGAAATATACAAATAATGAATGTATATGAAAATATGACAAACTTTCTATTTTGATTGGTGATCGTATTCATGGGAACATAGATAATTAATTTTAAAACACAGACTGAAGCCAAACCCATACTTCAGGGGGTGTTTATGGTAGAGGCTGTAGAGTGTATAGAGCGCCCCAACTCTCCACTTGGAGTCATGAATCGGGGACGTAAACTTCTTGGTCCAGAAACAAATTTCTTCAGTGAACTCCAACAGCTCTTTGAAACTTTCACGTCCTCTGAAAAATGTTAAAAATAAATAGTAAAAAATAACAATGCACAGCTGGTTTTCACACTTTGTAATAAAATGGGTAACATCTTGCCTTGTAAAGAATGAAAATGAGTTACGAACCTCTTAAAAGCATAAATTTAAGGGTACAGTAAACTTCTTTATGTCAGCATGACTGGGGCAGAGGCCTTGCTACCCTAACCAACTGCTGACTTGTAAGAGCTTGTAGACAGAAGCAAGGTGTAATCCAAGCATGGGGAGGGAGGGGCTTCTGGGTAAGATACAGAGGTGCCGAGGGGATCCTGATTACTTTTGTAGTCGTTGAGAATGGACAGTGAAAAGTGCCACTACAGTAAGTCCTATAAATCAGACCTCTATATTTTGTATACCAGATAAACTGGACTCTTTTAGGGCTCCAGACACGTATCCATGAATCAGACCAAAATCCAGGATATATGACATGTGTCCAGACAGCGTTGGGATGGATGTCGTTAGTCAGTCGAAGATCTGGTTCACAGCAAGGAATTTGGCATGAGTATGGACCGCCTCACTTCAAAACAAGGGCTGTCTGTTTCTTCAGTCTGTCCTAAACCCTCATTAGTGCGGGACAAGAGGAACGCAGCTGCTCTGTGGTTGATTTTGTTTCTCAATCGTATAGACAAACACAGGAAAAAGTTGATTAAATTTTCAAATTTATCAGTGATATAGACATGTGAACACTGAGTGGCTGAGTGGTCAGCGTGCAGGTGTGGTGAGCCCTTGGACCTAGGTTTGAGTCCCACCAAAACACACTGATGTAAGACCTGAGCATTCAAGAAGGAGCTACTGTACAGGAGGAAAGTTTCGTTTAGGCAGCGCAATATCTGTGGTCATATGCCGAAGAGACAGAAGGGGAAGGAATTATAGGAGAAGGGAACAGATCCCAAGAGACGGGACACAACCCCCGATTAATACCTGGTACCCATTCACTGCTGGGTGGACAGGGGCATAGGGTATCAGAAAAGACACCCAAAATTTTCCACTCCGCCCGGGAATCGAACCCGGGCTCTCTCGGTTGTGAGCCGAGTGTGCTAACCACTGCACCACGAAGCCCCCCGACTGTACAGGAGGCTACAAACAACAAATACAGTAAACTTTTCAAAGAATCTGCAATTCACATGATGCATCTTGTGGCAGAAGATAGAGATACACATTATTATTTAATACTGAACTTGCCTGAGGTCTATATGTGGGAGGGAAAGACATGCAGAAGAAATGGTAAGATGTGATCACAATGTGGGTGAAGAACTGGGCCAACAAAGGGATTTCTATAATAGAGAAGAAACGACTGCTATGCCTCAGAGTTGACAAAAAGCAACTAACAGATATGAATGGACAGCTAATATATGGGAATTAATATAGAACTTGGGAAGAGCATGAAACTGGGAGGGAAGGAAATTGGGGATAAGAAATACTTGAAAATTGTAATGGAATCAAACACAAGTACTTCCAGTTGGGTCGATTCAACATTAATCTTCACAACACTATACCAATAATTCTCACCTGTATATGAGGGAAAACTTCAACTTCTGCCAGCAGGATGCAAAGGCACTGAATCTCCAGCTATCCAGCTCATTAAAAGCCTTGAACAGAGCAGTCAGGTCCTTTGTAAAGCCAGAAGCAATGTACCAGTAACCTGAAAGATGTAGTTGATGCAAATAATATTAAGATTTAAAATGGAGGTTAGATGGATTTATGGATGGGGAGAAAAGTGAATAACTCATTTTGCGTGTGGTTGTTTACTGGGCGGCCATATGTTGGTAAGCGTAGGTCGTAGGTGGACTTGTATTGCTCCAGCCGTCCATCTGTCTGTACCTGAAGCCTGTTACTGCACCTCCACCTGCATGTTCCCCAGCCCCTACTGCTACTATTACCACTTTCTCTCTTACTTTATGTATTCCCATCTTAGTTTTCTTTCTTCACTTTAACGTCCCCACAATTCATATTTAATTTCCCACTCCTCTTTTGTTCCTTTCCTCCCACTCTCTACTTATTTCCTTTTTCCTGTCTTCCCAATCTTCCTTCTTCTGTTCCTCATCCTTCTTTTTTGGTAATTAATATGTTGCTTCCCTCCCTTGCTTCATTGCCTCTTTCTCTTTATTTTCTTCTTCTTATTATTTCCTATCTTGTTATTCTTTCTTTCTCTTTGTTTCTCGCTTTCTCTTTCTTATATCTGCATCCCATACTTTATTTACTTTCCTAACTCTAATTCCTTTCTTCATTTTTTTTACCAACATCAAATTTTTTACATGTCATCTACTATGTGAGGAAGGACAAGGTATGTTATCGCAGTGAACCCAATTCATCTGAAACTTTAACGTCACCGTAATCAAACTTGGAATTAACTCAAGGCTGGAGGCTACAGAATGCTTAGCCACAGACTTTGCTATCAACTAGGGCGAGATATCTCATATTCTACAAGTCAAAGGAATGAGGAACGGTTTATAGAAATCTAAAACTACAAAATATAACATTACCATATTTTGTAAAACTTACCAATGATGGAATTTGCTCCTGCAGAAGGCTTTTGGCATCTTTTTCTTAGTACTGGTATTTCAACACTTTTTTCAATTTCTTTTTTTTCTCTTAATAAGTGGCTTTTCTTGTGTTTTATATGTTTCCTTCTAAATCTTGATCTTTTCAAAGGAAATCTTCCTTTGCACCTTGATCTGTCTTCACTTTCATCTATGGTATCAACCAAGCCTGTTTTTAATTTCTTGATATTGTTTTTACTATCAGAGTCAGAGTCATCTGAACTGATAGGCTCAAAACATTTGGGAGGTATATAAAGTTCATCTGAGGTGTCATCTTCAAAATCTTCAGGAGGTGTGTGAGGATCATCTGCCATCAAGTCGTCAGCACTTTCCAATAGTGCAGCAGCTTTTCTCTTCCTTTGAGCACGGTCTTCTTCTCACAGTCCCCAGCATGATCCATGATCTCGTGCGTGAGGGTCACTCAATCTTACGTCAGCAATCACAGATTTCTCGCTGAAAAAGATACAAATTATTAGTAGTGATGTCCAAGTAAACCATGTAATGTCTATAACTTGCTGCATACCTATTTTACTCAACAATTATAATTTTCAGGTATTTTACAGGAAAATTATTTCCATGGCATAGTGGCTGGCATGCATAGGTATGAATAAGCAGGCCTGGGTTCAACCCCAACCCAGAGAGGTCCGCACCCAGCTCACCCAGTTACCCACCCTCCTTATTTTGGACTGGTCGATAAATGGGTACCTCGGGAAACAAGGGGAAGGTAAACTGTGCTAACCCAGGTGTTACACTTGCCCTGTGTCCTGGGGCACTGTGATCTTTCCTACCACAGGCTCAAGGGCCAATGAGGAACTGAAATGGAGATAGAATAGATGGAGGCAGCATCCTGTAGTAAACGTGAGGCCACTCAGAGTACTGGCAGCCATATTAAGATTTTCAGAAAGCAAGTAGATGCAACGACGACATGCACAGCCCTGCCTTACCCTTCCCTGCTATTGCCTGACAGTTAAGTTACCTATTTATAGGTGGACTTTATTGGGTACTACTTTAGTATGCAGTCTACCACAGTATTTCAAGTCTATCCCAGTATACACCAAGTGTGGTGCTACTTTAGCGTGTGGTCTACTGGTTTGACCTGTCTCCCGAGACCTCGTCTGATGTTGTATTGCTACCTGAGTGATCAGCCAGGTAGACCACATACTAAACCAATATTCTTCTTCCGTAGTGCGAGCATGTTGTACTTAAAATGCCAGCCTCTTGTGGAACAAACGGGTTCATTGTGCGTATGGTAAATCTTAGGAATAGCGGCTCCTAGCAGGTGCGCACTTAGGGCACGGTGTGGTGGTAATTACATTTCCAGCATGTACGACGAGGTTTTGACAAGCGGATAGGCGTGTTTATGTCACAAGGGGTGTATTTTTCCATGCTGGCCTCACGATTTCTTCCAAGCCGATGGGCGATGAGACTGCGAGCTCCAGGGTGAAGAAAGGAAAGAGCCCGCGCGGAAAAATACACCCCTTGTGACATAAACACGCCTGTCCGCTTGTCAAAACCCCATCGTACGTGCTAGAAATGTTGTAATTACCACCACACCGTGCCCTAAACACGCACCCGGTAGGAGCCGCTATTCCTAAGATTTACCGTGCGTATTAGTCCACTGTCTGTTGTCCACTGTCCATGTTTGTCCATTCTGCTTGCCCTCAGTCCTGCGATACAATACTCATTCAGAAAACAAATACACAATCACTTGTCACCACAACACACCAACACTTAACAATTACACTTGATTCACTTCCCTGCCCTGCACACCCGGCTCCCCCGTCCCCCCAACAGCCAACAAATATGCGTGTCATGCACCGCGGCTCCTCACCTTCACGCGGCGGCCGGTGGGTGGATTTGCCCCTTAGATTGTGTTGCCACGACCAACAATGGAAAAATAGGCTACTACGGACTTTCTTGTGTCACCCTGGGGAGTGTGCAGTGTACCTACACGTAGACTGTCAAACACAATCATGTGCAACTTACAAATAAACAATGAATCAATTCAACCATTTGTACGGCCGTCCTTTGCTCCAGTGTCTCAGGGGCTACTCAGGCCATGGCACCGTGGCCTCTGTCGCCAAGGCAGTACAGGGTGCTCGTGGCTGTTAAGGTGTATCCCTGGGGAGGGGCTGGAGGCTGTCAGGCTGGCCAGACTTATCAGGGTACGCGCCGACCACCGCCGCCAGAGGGTCTTCCCGTGCCTTGTTTACCTTCCTCGCCTTGCTCTTGCTCTTGCTGTACAGGTGACCCGTTGGAGAGTCAGGCCTTCGTATCGGCATTACAAATCTTCCAATTCCCTATTTCTTGCACACCACATATTTTCCAGAAAACTCTTCATGGCTTCCATAATTCTCTCATTTGCTTCATCACTCAGTCCCAGCCGTAACAGGCCTCTATGTACCGTTGGCTGCTATGTACCACCGGCTACTATGTACCATCCCTGGCTGCTATGTACCACCCCTGGCTGCTATGTACCTGGCTGCTATGTACCATGATTATAGCTATGTAACATTATTATTATAATTAATAATAATGTTTATTTGTTCGCCACGCAAATAGAGAATAGAGCAAATAGAGCTCTGCTCATTATTTGCTTCGAAAAGGGCAACTTAGGAACTCCAGTGGATCTGCTCACTATTTGCTTCGAAACTCCAGTGAACTTGTTCAGTATTTGCTTCCTAACTCCAGTTATCCTTTTTATACTACCATGGCATCAGCACTACCATGGCATCAGCACTACCATGGCATCAGCACTTTTCCTTTGCTCAGGATGTGGATTGTGTGTTCGCCCTAGACAGGAAGCCCTTATCTGTGACGGATGCAACAAGTGCTTCCACCGCTTATGTGGTACAGCAATTTCACAGCAAATAGTATTATTGTATGCAGTTTTAATATGTTTATGCTTTTGTGTTATCTTTTACTGTAGTTTCATTACTTTTATATCATGTATTTTTAATTTTTTTCTTACAATAAATATTTTATCTTCCTACTTGGTATCTGGTACATAGCAGCCTTGTTTGGTACATATAAGCCAAAGCAGTGGTACATAGGAGCCGGTACATAGCAGCCCAACAATGGTACATATAAGCCAAAGCAGTGGTACATAGGAGCCGGTACATAGCAGCCGACGGTACATAGCAGCTAGCATTCGTCCCAGCAGCAGCAGCATCCATTCCCTCTCTGTCCTTGCAATCCTCCCATTCACATCCCAGCCCACCTCACTCAGTGCCACCCTCATCATCTCCGTCCTTTCTCTCCGGTACCTCCCACACACCAGTATCACATGCACGACAGTTTCATCCACACCCCTGTCACACATCTGACACACTTTGCTGCGGGACTCAGACCACCTGTAATTTCTTGCATTCACATTCATACACTGCGCTCGAGCTTGGAAGAGAAGATCACCACCCAGGCTTCCATCATACCAGCTGACACACTGCGGGGCTTCCTTTTCCCTGTACCACTCCAAAGTAGTCTTTCGCTCCATCGCATGCTTCCACCTCCTCAGACCGTCACCTTTCACTGTACTGTCTATCTCTTTCTTCCACTTTCTCACATTCCATTCTAGACCCTCTCTATTTCTGTCAGTCACCTTCCATTCAAAGAAACGCCTCCCTTCCTCTCTGCTCACCCACCTGACTCGCATACCACTGTCACCAACCATTCTCATGCAGTTTTTAATCCATTTGCTCTCATGCACACTCCACAAGTAGACCTTCCGTGCCTATCTCGTCATCCATTCTGTATCTGACTTTGTATATATATATATATATATATATATATATATATATATATATATATATATATATATATATATATATATATATATATATATATATATATATATATATATATATATATATATATATATATATATATATATATATATATATATATATATATATATATATATATATATATATATATATATATATATATATATATATATATATATATATATATATATATATATATATAGAGAGAGAGAGAGAGAGAGAGAGAGAGAGAGAACACTGTGCTATTCGGGAAATTCGGATAACGCGCAGGACCTTAGGCGAGAGACCGTCAACTTTTCACGCGAGGGTCGGCGGGGCACCAATCACTTTGAAGCAGGCCGTAAAATTCACGATTCATAATAAAATATAGAGTGAGCTTTATAGAGAGTGCATGAAAAAATGTCATGTCCATGCCTCGTGCAGTTTTCCATTCAGCGTTGATAATATGAGGCGAGCCCTTCACGCGGGAAAGAGTGGATGGGACGCCCGTGTTGGCAGATTATGGACCCCTTTCGCCCCCTCTCTCTTCACTCCGCCCTCTCCCACTCTTCCCGCTCACCCTTTTTTCAACCCTTCCCACGCCCGGCCTCGTTCACTGTGTTCCTCCCTCCTGTCATCTCTCCCACTATAGCCCGGCGCACGACCTAGCAGTGCCGGCAATAATACTTTGAACGGAGGTGAACAAAAGTAAAGTAGCAAGGCTTGTGATTTATAAAAAAGCGCGGTCATTTTACACTACAGAGGCTCTAGGGTCAGTGATGCAAATGGCGTACCTATGTGAGAGAGAGAGAGAGAGAGAGAGAGAGAGAGAGAGAGAGAGAGAGAGAGAGAGAGAGAGAGAGAGAGAGAGAGAGAGAGAGAGAGAGAGAGAGAGAGAGAGAGAGAGAGAGAGAGAGAGAGAGAGAATATTTAAATTGGACATCGCAGCTCTCGTAACATATGACTCTTTATGCCTGGTAAGAGTATGATAAAAAGACGGCAAGCACTTCAGGGAGAGTGAATGAATATAGCGTTGATTCTGAGTGCTTTAAACTGCGGTAAATGAGAGTTCAGGGCCGTAATTTAAACATTTCGTCACCCAAGCTCACACACATTTGACAAGATTTTCGTAGGAGTTGTGGGCCCCTCCAAGGGTAGATTTATGACCCGAGTGGTAGTCTAACAATGCTTCTGTACCATGAACGTGATAAAAACACTCATTAGAACGCATTCAACCTCCTTTTTGGCATGCTTTTTTTTACGACAAAGGAGACACCTCAAGGGCACACAAAAAGGAAGCAATAATAAAAAAAGGCCCGCCACTCGCTGCTCCTACAAAAAAAAAAAAAAGAGTCAAAAGAGGTGGCCGGAAGAGAGGTCAATTTCGGGAGGAGAGGTGTCCTGATACCTGATAAGTAATAATTGATGAGAAAGTCGGAGGCGTCTAAGAATACCGACCTGTCTCACCTTAGTGTTGGCGGAGGTGGCTCAGAGTGGCGGACGAGTGGGTCGAGTCTAGCTGTCGTGTGGCGAGTGCCCGGGTGAGACATCTTCAAGAACTGGTTAAACTTTTCCAATGAAGTCACGAGTAGAATTATTTTTGATTTGTCCTTACTCAGCTTTTCTGTTTCTCTAACTGAAAAATATATAATTGTTAAAAGAATGAATGCTTCTCTGACAATAGTACAGCATTAATTTATATTTCACACACCTCCAAACACAACAATTGACACTACACCAGCGTTACCAGATTATCGTACTCAGCCACTCGGCAGATCGTATTTTCTGGTTTCTGACTGACAGCTATCGCAAAGACACCAATAAGCAATGATTTTAACGATAACTTTAACTGGACTTTCGTTATCTGTGTGGATAGGAAAGTTTCGGGGCCTGAACTGATAATTGCGATGTTTTGAGTAATACGATAATCTGGCAACGCTGCACTACACCGCTGCCCACCTCGGTTCGAAGAGAAGTGTCAGTATTCAAGAGAGGCTGCACCGAGAGCCAGCCTCGTGTGCACCGTCATTGCTTAGTCAGTGCCGTGAGGCTGTACATCTCTCCTGCATTTGCTTCGACTTGTAACATAATAAAATGGAGATATAGAGGGGTGGCTCGGGTGGGCTCCCAGGGATGGCTGCTTGCTTGCGATTATCACGCGTCGTTCATCAATAACTAGGGGTAGAGAATGGGGAGGGTACATCGTATACTTTTCCTCGTTTCCATCATTCAGAACATGTAAGCAATTTGTCCATTTTTCCCTCTTATCGTTCGCTTTATCCCATTGGCTAGGCTACGATCTCTCTCTCTCTCTCTCTCTCTCTCTCTCTCTCTCTCTCTCTCTCTCTCTCTCTCTCTCTGTCTCTGTCTCTGTCTGTCTGTCTGTCTCTCTCTCTCCCGCCCCTCCCCCCTTCACTCTGTTACCAGTTCATTATCATTCTGTCCCCGCCCCGTCAGCCACACGCACGCTACGCAAATTCTATATGCACACTAACCCCAAAAAGCAAGACTGATAACGCTGCCAAAATATATAACCAGTTGGAAAAAGGTGTGTGTGTGTGTGTGTGTGTGTGTGTGTGTGTGTGTGTGTGTGTGTTAAGCATGCACTGCAGTATGAAAAAACAACAACTCATAAGCACGACATTTAAAATACATAAAAAAAACACGTCCTTTGAGATAATGAAAACAAGAGTATATGATTTAACTGCATGCTGTTTAGAGTCTGGATACGCTGCCGCTGAGAACACACACGGACGTATATGTAATTAATTTAAAGACGGAACAGCCTCAGCGAAAAATATATGATCCCTTTCAATTAGCCCAAAACTCTTTCCGCATGATTTGCCGAGCCAGCTGATGTGCGGAGGTGAGGACGGAGGTAAAAAAAAAAAAAAAAAACGAGCGACATAAATAAATGAGAGCAAGCAGCTTTGTGGCTTCGGTGTTTACAAGTTCCAAGCTTTGGCTGCGCTTCACCGGGCGGGGCCGCAGTGTTTGCTTAATTAATGTAAAGGATTAATTAGCTTCAGACTGGGCGGAGGAAGACGGGCGTACTGGCGTGGCCTCACCGCTGCCCCGACGGCTCAAGAAGGCACCACCGTGTTAAGCATTCGTCGACCCTACCAGCGACACACCCGCCCAACCCTCTTCGGTAAAGTCTCCGAGGCCGCGAGAAGATCCCAAAGATGACGAATGCCCTCAGTGCGTCTTTAACCCCGACCTCGAGGCTCCTGACAAGACTTCTGTGATGTCAGACCCCCGCAGCTACGCCACCCTCGGCCTCCCTTCCTCTTCCTCGTCTCAGATGCGGAATACGAACCCTCAAGATTATTTTTCCGGGGCAGCGGCAGCCATGTGGCGGAGGAGGGCGAGGAACGGAAGCAAAGCGGGGGAAAGGAAAACGTGCCGGAGTCTTGCCAGCGAAGAATTAGTCCCCCATGTAAACTGTCATCGTTCGCGGCTTTCAGGTGTACAAAATGATGCGTACGTGTTGCCGCCGAGACGAAATCAGCGTGCGACATGAGAGGAGGAGGAAGAGGAGGAGGAGGAGGAGAAACATACAAAGGAACACAAAGAAAGAGCAAACAAAAGCAGACCTGATATTCCTTACGAGGCTGTTTGTGACAAGCTACACTAACTATCTAATCAAAGATGGAAGATGAAGGACAGCAAAGGCGAAGGCTGGGAGGAGGAGAAGGAGAATGCCACATACCCAGACACATAGGATTACACGGGCTAAAAGCGTATATTTGTATAAGTGAAGGAATAAAAGTCGTGAAGGAAGGAGCAGACGCATAGGATTACAAACGCTAGAAGTATACCTTTGTTTAAGTGACGGAAGAGGAGTCGTGAAAAGAAAAATAAACAGAAGAAACGAGGAGAATGAGGAGCAAGAGAAAGAGAGAGACAGAGCTACATCGCGGAAGCCGAAACAAAATAGCAGCGGGTATATACGATCCCTGGGAAAGATGAAGGATATTGTTCTTTCAGCGTCCTCACGAGGCGGCAGGAGGACCCAGAGGCAACCCCTTCCTTTCCCCCTCCCGGTGCCGTGGGTGAGGCGCTCCGCTGTCGAGGCTGTCCCGGGATAAAACCTTTAACTGATGCTTCCCCACCCTTGATTTACTGACTTAGAATGAGGCGGCAAATTGTGTGCGTGTGGTTGCAGGAGTTATTTAAGCTGTTGGTGCAGGAGGAGGAGGAGGAGGAGAGGGGAAGGAGGAGGAGAAAGAGGAGTAGGAGAGAGGGAGGAGGTGGAAAGAGGGAGGATGAGAAGGAAGAGGATGAGGGAGAGACAGAGGAAGAGGAGAAGGGGAAGAAGGGGGAGGAGGAGAGGGGATGGAAGGGGAGAAAGAGGAGTAGGAGAGAGGGAGGATGAGGAGGTAGTGGATGAGGGAGAGAAAGAGGAAGATAAAGAGGAGAATGGGAAGGAGGAGGAAGAGAAGGAGAAGGAGGAAACCGGAGAAAATATGAAAAAGCAGACAAGAGAAAGCCTGTTGTCTGGTAATACTGCTTTGTCTTTTGGCGAATATATACTCTAATAAATGTTGGTACTTGGTGACCCAGAAACACTCCTACATAAGCGTCCACAAAAAATGGTATGCGATCACACAGCTACTGACGGACAATAAAAAAACAGCGTGACAGAATAATCATCGGTATTGAACAAATAACTCGTCCTATACATGTAAATTCTTGTCGAGGGGCATAAATCCTCGCATGGTTACGCTTTGGATGCTTCATAATCGTTCAGGTCACAATAAATCGCGGCGCCTCAGAAACATATGAGTGCGGCGTGACGGATGGTGGCCACCCTTCTTAGCGGGGCGCGGCGCGGGGGAGGAGTTCGTCTGACGGAGGGCCGGGGCGTCAGGAGAATTTTTAAGGACAAAGAGGGATTTTCTTTATCGTCGTTCTGTGTATGTTTAGGAAGTATATAGGTCAGGAAAAAGAGAGAGAGAGAGAGAGAGAGAGAGAGAGAGAGAGAGAGAGAGAGAGAGAGAGAGAGAGAGAGAGAGAGAGAGAGAGAGAGAGAGAGAGAGAGAGATAGAGAGAGAGAGAGAGAGAGAGAGAGAGAGAGAGAGAGAGAGAGAGAGAGAGAGAGAGAGAGAGAGAGAGAGAGAGAGAGAGAGAGAGAGAGAGAGAGAGAGAGAGAGAGAGAGAGAGAGAGAGAGAGAGAGCGCAGCATCGCCTAATATTGAATCCCGAACCTTAAAAAGTCAACGATAACAAACTAATTCTATAAGAGGAGGAGGAAAAAAAATATAATGAACGGGTAAAGTTAATCACGCGAGTAAAAGTAGAAAAAAAATATAAACTTTTACTTAGAAACAGCAAAGGCGAGGGAGCGTTCTTGATTACCTTCAACTCCTCACTCCCCTTCCTTCCCTCCCCATTCCTCCCTCCCTTACACCCCTCCTCCTCCTCCTCCTCCTCCTCTTCCCGTTCTACCCTACCCGCCTCCCATTTCCTCTCCCCCCTTCTCTCCCCCTCTCTTCCACCCCTCCCGCCCCTCCTCCCACTTCCTCTTCCCTCTCCTCCCCCCTTCTTCTTTCCCCTTCTCCCCTCTCTCCTTTCCCTCCCCCATCTTTACCCCCTTCCCCCTTCCTCTGCCCATTCTTCCAGCCTCTCCCCGATCCTCCTCTTCTCTCCCCTCCTCCCTCCTCCCCTCTCCTCTTTTTCCTCCCCCTCCTCCTCATCCTTTTTTTTTAAGAGTGACAAGTCTTGCCCTTTTCCTTCACTCTCCTCCTACACTCGCACGGAAGGTCACACTGGACGCTTCAAAATGCATCTTACTCTTTCGAAAGTCTGCGGATGTAGCACGAACATTTTCAGTTAGTTATCTGTATCAACACTATTATTATTATTATTATTATTATTATTATTATTATTATTATTATTATTATTATTATTATTATTATTATTATTATTTTCTACTAAGAGGAGTTATCATTAGTGGGTCAGTCTATTTTTCTATGGGTTTTGGATTGTGATTTGATTTGTTTCTATAGTTTTTCTTTCTTTTATATGGTTGTCTTTTCACAGCCATTTCTCTCTCTCTCTTTTTTTACAGTAGAGGAAGCAACTCAAGGTAAAAAAAAAAGTGATGAGAAAAAAATGACCGTTAGAATTGCCCCTATAAAAAAAGAGTTCAGAAAAGTAGCCAAGAGAGAGGTCAGAGAGGTCAATTTTGTGAGTTTACTTGATTCATTGCAATTTATTTTCACCCACTATACTTTTGAGTTAGGTTCTTGTCTCCTCGTTTGCTCAGCCACTAAGATTTCAATTATATAGTTTACTCCATTCATTGCAATTTGTTTTCACCCACTGTACTTTTCATTTCGGTTCCATGACTCATCGTTTGCTCAGCCACTAAGATTTGAATTATATAGTTTACTCCATTCATTGCAATTTATTTTCACCCACTGTACTTTTGATTCAGGTTCTTGTCTCCTCGTTTGCTCAGCCACTAAGATTTCAATTATATAGTTTACTCCATTCATTGCAATTTGTTTTCACCCACTGTACTTTTCATTTCGGGTCCAAGGCTCATCGTTTGTTCCACCGCTAAGCTCCGCACATCAGCGCCCATCACACTCCTCTCTGGCTGCTGTATAAGTGGCAGAACACAGCAAGCACACACGAGTCTCATGCAAATATGAAAAAAAAACGTCGCATTAACTTTCCCCCACAGGCAACTAAAAATTTCCTAACCTTTTTTTTGTATGATTATTTCTACTAAATAGTTGAAATATCACATTGTGTAAAGCAAGAAAAAGTAGAGGTACAATTTATGTTTTTTTTACCACAATGTCGCATTCGTTCATTTTCAGTGGATTTCCAGGTTGGTCTGTCTGTCTGTCTGTCTGTCTGTCACTCACTCACTCACTGTCTCTGTCTCTGTCTGTGTCTCTGTCTCTGTCTCTGTCTCTCTCTCTCTCTCTCTCTCTCTCTCTCTCTCTCTCTCTCTCTCTCTCTCTCTCTCTCTCTCTCTCTCCGCCTCCTTCCCGCCCCCACACACACAGTCACACTCTCTCCCTCCCTCTCCCTTCCTCTCCCTCACGATCGGAGGTGGTGCGAAAGGAAGGGAAGCAATGCGTCAGTGTGTCTCCCCGCCCTTCCCTTCCTCCCTTTCCATCGGCACATTTTTGGCCGTGGCTCGTCGACACACGTATTGTCAGCCGCATATATTCATTCATTACAGGTGTTCAGCTCATGTATTACACAGGCGTTTTTCCGTCATTCCACGTTTTCAGCTGCCAATTTTCTTCGCGATTTCACATTTTTCTATATTCATTAGTCTCAACTATTACCATAACCAACTGCAGCGGTATAATGCGTCACTATGGACATGGAGGGAGGCAGAGAGAGACACACGCAGAATGACAGAAAAGAATGAAAGCACTGAAGACTTAACAGAGGCAGACATACATTCTGACAGACACATATACAGACACACAGACAATCAGACAGACAATTGCGACACATGTGGACAGACAGACAGATGTTTACAGATTGTTAGATTAGATAAACACATGAGATAACAGACCAATGTGATATGAAAAACAAACTCGGATGATTTTCTAAGATAACAAAAAGCAGACTAAAAAAATTATGATATAATAGAATAAATGCTCACAAATTTAGGTTCGAATAGAAAATGACACACACACACACTCACACACACACACACACGATAGCCACACATCCTTTTCCACATGATCCTAAGCCGCTATTACTAAGAGAACAGAGACACGTACGGTACACGGCATTCACACGGTAGCTACACACACACACATGTCGGTATACACACACACACACGAACACACGCACACGCACAGAGGGATGGAGGGAGGAGGAGGGGGAGAGGGGTGGTGGTCAGACGCACTAACTCTTCCTAATACAATCTACATCACGAGCACGCGAGTAAAATGGTTGAAATTGTTGAAAAAAGGGACAAGCATTAATTCACTTTTTTTTCTCTCTCTCCTCCCGTGACACTTTTCTTCTCGCCTCGCCAGATGATAATTTTGCAGGTAACTAATACAAATGGGCCGTTAATTACGCTTCTTGGGACTATGCTACCTGAGCTTTCACACACACACACACACACACACACACACACACACACACACACACACACACACACACACACACACACACACACACTTTTATACTTACCCACAGCCCTTAAAAATCATACATATTCACGTAGAGTAAGAAAAAACAAACAAACAAACAAAAAACTCAGAAACCCACGGATGAGAAATTGCACACACACACACACACACACACACACACACACACACACACACACACACACACACACACACACACACACACCCCCGGTATTTCAGTTCCTCCAGAGATTGTCTAATATGCAATTCTGATGAGAGAGGAACTCGGCTAAGCTTAGGGGGTGAGGTGAGGGGGAGGAGGCGGCTGGAAGTGAGGGGGAAGGAAAATGGGAGTGGGGAAAAGGTGAGGATGTTCGGCTCAGGTGAGGGGAAGCAGACGGAGGGGAAGGGTCAGCTGCGAGAGGGGAAGAGTAACGGAGGAGAGGGGGAGCGACAGAAAAGAAAGAAAGAACGGATGAAGAGGAGGAGGCGAGAGAAGGGAAAGTTGTGAGCGGTGGAGAGGGTGGAGGTGAAGGGAACACACACACACACACACACACAGACACACACACAGGTAAAAAAAAGGGGAAAGGTGGGAACTATACGGAGGGAAACGTAACTGAACTATAAAAAAAATACACCTGACGAATTTTCAGCTGCCCCAAAACCTCCCAACATCGAGGTCTTCAAAAATGCGAATTCCAGGAAGAGCAGTTTAGCGCAAGAGAAGTAGGAGCGTAAGAGAAGGTTGAGAAAAAGATTAAATAGAGTAAAAAAAGGTTTGTGAGATAACAGTTTGTGAAGCGCCTGACATATAGACGGATGAGAGAGAGAGAGAGAGAGAGAGAGAGAAAACTACGAGACGAATGAAAGTGGAATGTGAAGGAGGAGGAAGAAGAGGAAGAAATAGGAGCTGGGAAGACAAATAAAGAAAGAGTGAAATTGAGAAGGAAAAAATGGGATAGGAAGAGACGGAAAGAGAAACAAAAACCGAATCATAAATCGAGGAAAGCAAAAAAAGCAAAATGATGAGTCAACACGAGGAGGAAAAAAAGAAATGCAAAACAAGGAGAAAGAGAGAGAGGGAGAAACACACATGACAACAGAACAAAACGCTAGGCACTGAAAATAGAGAAATACAAAGAGAGAGGGAAGAGAAGAAAAAAAAGGAGAGAATTAACTGAAAATAAAAAAAAGGAAATCAGAGAAAACACAAACACGCAAAAGAGGAAATATAAATGATAAAAAGAAATTAACGGAGAGAGAGAACGAGAGAAAGAGAGAACGTAAGAGAACGAGGGAAAACAATAAAGAACGAGAGAGAACGAGAGATAAAACGAGGGAAAGAACGAACGAGAGAACGAAAAAACGAAAGAGAGCGAGAGAACGAAAGAGAACGAGAGAGAAAGAACGAAAGAGCGAGAGAAAGAGAGAGAGAAATGGATGAGGAAGAGAGAGGAAGGAAGGGATCGGGGGGAAAAAGGGAGGAAGGACGGGGGGGGGGAGAGAGAGAGAGAGAGAGAGAGAGAGAGAGAGAGAGAGAGAGAGAGAGAGAGAGAGAGAGAGAGAGAGAGAGAGAGAGAGAGAGAGAGGAGAGAGAGAGAGAGAGAGAGAGAGAGAGAGAGAGGAGAGAGAGAGAGAGAGAGAGAGAGAGAGAGAGAGAGAGAGAGAGAGAGAGAGAGAGAGAGAGAGAGAGAGAGAGAGAGAGAGAGAGAGAGAGAGAGAGAGAGAGAGAGAGAGAGAGAGAGAGAGAGAGAGAGAGAGAGAGAGAGAGAGAGAGAGAGAGAGAGAGAGAGAGAGAGAGAGAGAGAGAGAGAGAGAGAGAGAGAGAGAGAGAGAGAGAGAGAGAGAGAGAGAGAGAGAGAGAGAGAGAGAAAGCAGCTTGCACCCAACTTGCCAACTGTCTCCGTAAGTCGATTAAAACTTGATAATTATGCTGTAAACCTCTTTTTTTTCCTCTCCCTTTCTTGTTAGTTTGCGCTTCTTCCAGGCTCTTACCGAGGACTTTTCCCGCCGCTTCCAGGACTTGGCGACACCTGCTCCACGCTTCCTCCTGCAGCACGGGTATTGGGGGGGTTGTGGAAGGGAGAAGAGAGGAGGGATGGAAGGAAGGAAGGAAGGAAGGAAGAAGAAAAGAGAGAGGAAAGGAAGGAAAGAAGGACAGACAGTAGGAATGAAAGAAGGGTGGTAGGAGCGAAGGAAGGAATGGAGGGAAGGAAAGGAAGGAAGGAAGGAGGGAAGAAGCGAAGGAAGGAGGGAAGAAGCGAAGGAAGGGGGAAGGAAAAAGGTAAGGAGTGAAGAAAAGAGGGGAGGAGAGAAGGAAGAAGGGAAAGAAGGAGAAAGGAGCGAAGGAAGGAGGGAAGGAAGAAGGGAAGGAGTGAAGGAAAGAGGGGAGGAGAGAAGGAAGGAGGGAGGGAAGGAGGAAGAAACGAAGGAAGGAGGGTAGGAAAAAGGGAAGGAGTGAAGGAAGGAAGGGAGGGAAGGAGCGATGGAAGGAAGGAGCGAACAAGGGAAGGAGGAAGGAACGAAGGAGGGAGGGAAGGGAGGAATGAAAGAAAGGGGAAAGGAATGAAGGAAGGAAGGGAGGAAGGGAGGAAGGAATTATCGAAGGAAGGAACCATGGATACAACGAACGAACGAACGAACGAGCGAACACATCCAAGAACAAGAAGGAATCGACGAGGCGAAGGATACAAAGTCAAGGTCACAACTTAAGTATTTTATCTTTTTTATTTATTTATTTATTTATATTTTTTATTCTTAGTATATATTCTTTTTAACAGCAGGAGGAACGGGACCATCCTCCTCCTCCTCCTCCTCCTCCTCCTCCTCCTCCTCCTCCTCCTCCTCCTCCTCGACCTCTCTTTCGGCCAATCTTCTTAACTCTTTTTTTTATATATATATGGACAGTATTTACCAGGCATTTTTTCTCATTATTATTATTATTATTATTACTATTTTGCCCCTTCAGCTGCTTCCTTTGCTGTAAAAAAAGTCACCATCAATATCAGTAGCAGCGAGAAGAATAATTTTGCGACGCTGTGAAATATGTCGCAGCATCGAAGAACCTGAAAATCACCCCGCGCGAGAGACTTGTGGCGCGCGAGATAATTTTTACATCCTCGGTAATGATAGTCGCTTTCAGATCCACTCGCTCGCTTCCATTTGTACCACGGGGGGAAGGGGGGGAAGGGAGGGGAAGAGGGGGAGGGACGCAGGGGGGTGTTAAGTGTTTATCTATCTATCTATCAATCTATCTATCTATCTATCTATCTATCTGCCTGTCTATCTATCTCTCTATCTCTCTATAGTATTCTTAGCAAGGATAAAGAGGAAGGAGCGGGGATTAGGGTAGATATCTATTTTATCTATCTAGTTATTCAGCTGTTCATCTATTTATCTATCTATCTATCTATCTAGCCGGGAGGAAGGAAAAGGGAAATAACAGAGAATACGTAACTGTCTATCTATCTATCCATCTATTTCCATCTATCTATGAGTCTGTCTGTCAGCGTGCTTCTCTATCCCTGTCTGTCTGTCCATATATATCATTCTATCCATTTATCTATGAGTCTGTCTATCTAACTGTCTATCTATCTATCTTTTTTTAATCCAAGGTGCATCAGAATTGAAAGCTGGATGGAAGAAAAAGACAAAGGAAAAAGTAGAGTGGAAAAATGAAGGAGGTGACGAGGAGGAGGAGGAGGAGGAGGGGGAAGGGGAAGGGGAAGAAGAAGAGGAGGAGGAGGAGGAGGAGGAGGAGGAGAGAACGGAGAGAGATGGAGCCTAATCATGAGTCACCTGAAATCTCACCTGAAAACAGGCAAAAGAGGAGGAAGAAGAGGAAGAAGAGGAGGGTAAGAAAATGAAGATGAGGATGAGGAGGATAAGAGGATGGAAGAGGAGGTAAGCAGAAGGGAAGGAGGATGAAGGAGAGGAAGAGAAGCAAGAGGCAAAAGAAGAGGAAGAAAAGGGAGAAGAGGAAGAAGGAGAAGGAATAAGAGTAGAATGAGAGGAACGGGAGGAGGAGGAAGAAGAGGAGCAAGGAATGAAACAAAAGAGGAGCGGAAAGAAAGGAGAGAGAAGGAAGAAGATGAGAAGGAAGAGAAGCAAAGGAAGCAAATCAGTGGTAGAGAGACACAATGAAGGAAGATGATTAGGAAGAGGAGGAGGAAGAGAAGGAGGAGGAGGAGGAGGAGGAGGAGGAACAAGAAGAAGAGGATTGATTACTGGGGCGTTGTATCTTGGCGCCGCAGCTGTGGGGTCACGTGGCGCCGGGAGAAGAGGAGGAGGAGGAGGAGGAGGAGGAGGAGGAAGGACGGGGGCAAGAACAGGAATGCAAGATAACATGACATGACAAAGGATGAACCAGGAAGAAAATGAGAGTCCGAGGGCAGAGGGGACACTATGATAAGTTACGGTGGAAGGAGCGAAGTGCGAGCGTGAAGGGGAAGATCAAGGAGAGGGAAGGTGGAAAGGAGACAAGAGTATATAGTGCTGGAGACGAGGGGAAGTCAAGAGCGGCGGAGGGAAGCCTGGAAGTTATGTGATGGGCGAGAGAGCGGCGCTGAGGGAGGCTGAGGCGAGGTGATGCGTCAGGCTAATGCAGATGTAATCATTGGCTGCCTGCCCGGAGGAGAGCGACGCCTACAGCCAATCACTCAGCGCCATATCATCGTCACTCACTTGTTTCGACCCTCGTCTCTCATGACTATGATCCGACGCGTTGTAGTGGACTAATGATGTTCTCACACGAGGCAGCAATGACCTTGTAGTCCGAAGTCATTACATTTCAAGTAGCAAAGTTGTGTAGATGGAAGGAATTGTTCTTTTAGTATCCTCCCAGACGTCGATGCTGCTCACAGAGTTGTTTATGCACAAGACATCTCTGAGCGGCGAAGGCCAAGGGGACGCCCACTTAGTTCATGGCTGAGGCAAGTCACTCGATCCTGCCGGGGACTTGAGATGGATAGGACGGCTGCTTGGGAGCTTGCTCGGGAGTAAAGGCGACGAGTGAGTGAAGCGACGCGCCTCCAGGCGTATGCTTCTAATTAGATAGTTACGACTTGAATGCTTTCAAGAGAGGAGTATCAGTGCAGTGACCCAGCCTTAAACCTTTGGAACTTTATTTTTTCTCGGTGCGAGCAATGTTGCAACAAAGTCACAGGCACTCCATGACACACTGCCGTGACACACAAAGCTACCCGCTGGACAGTAAGACCAAGCTATTCATCATGAAATCCCCGAATTCACAGCAGAGCCTCGAGGCTTACAGGTGCTTCACGGGGGACACGTGAATGATGCCGACGAGCTCCTACACCTGCCATTAATCACAGGTAAATGTTTCTTTGTACCTCCAACAGGCACAAGCTGCATGTCAGTGTAATGTGAAAATCAGTTGAGTCGAGAACCGGAGCTTAAAACAAGGGGCCAAGACTATTATCGTGTCCGAACACCCTCCCACTGGGTTCTAAATCAGACAATTTTTAAAACTTATTTCCTCTCGAACGTTCTTCTTTTTGCGGGAAGAGCGCTCAGCGGCCTTTTCCTGTTTTTTTATTTGTGTTGCCCTTGAGCTGCTTCCGGAGACGTATAAAGGCTTTGTCTAGTTTTCATTGTCACTGTATCGTGCGTGGAGAACTTATTTATTCCTTATTGATATGTCACAGTAATGGCATCGTTTCCCGCATTAGTCTGTCTCGACGTTACACTATATTTACGTGTTCGAATTATTCCATTTGTTTTTTATCGGTATTCGTGTTCTGAGTATTCTACTTCAGTTTGTCTTCGAAATAATATCAGTGTATGTATGCTAAACGAGGCGGTTTCATTCGTCACCTGTTCCATCCTAGCGGCCTCAAATGTGTATCTCACGGCGCCAATCATCCACAGGCCACGTCCGCCACGTGTCCCGGGAAAAAAAAGAAAGATTGAGATAAGACCCAATTCAGGCGTGACACTCAACGTTTAATCCAGGCGGTCAATAGGCGGCTTAACTCGTAATACAGTTACTTAGCCAGTCATTAGTTGGATCAACGCTTGGTTCCATATTAAGCTGGTTTAAGTTTAGGAGTCAGTCCGCCCTTTGATGGTATTATAAGCCATCAAACGTTTACTAGGAAGGTGGACGACTGGCGCGGCGATAACAGGACGATTTGGGTGTATGATGAGGCGTGAGGCGAGGATAACCTGCCGATGTTTGCTTGTTTTAGTGAATCTGAGGGAAGACCGAGATCGTGTGTGTGTAAAAAAGCTTGAAGTTGCTTAAAAAATGGCTTCTAAAAGGTTCATAACGCTAGGCGAAACATATACTATTTTTATCTTATACAAACTGAGGGCGGTGTAAGGATATAAAGGGTGACTATGCAAAATACTAAATGCGTCTTCCAAAAAATGGTGGCGGGAACAGGATTATGGAGGGCGTTCAGCAACCCTCAGGCGGGGAGGAGTTACATATAGAGTCTCATATAAAGGGTTTAGGAGTATATCCCAGCGTAGTATAACAGAGGTAGAGAGGATATAAGATAAATAAGGAGCTTATACAATAATTAGGGGACGATAAACAAGAGCTCGGAAAGACGCACAGAAGCTCGGGAGTATCCATAGAAGTCGATCGCCTAAAAAAAAGATGCAGAAGTATATCGTCACCCTCATAAAATAATCGCCTAAGTTATTTTTCAATGATTTCCAGGTTTTTGTCTACCTCAATTTTTCATCACGTGACGCCCATTTTTGTATAGTTGCCTTCGTCATTCAGGGTTTGAGCGTTCTAGAATTGACCTTTTCATTTCTGCCTACATCTGAAGTCAAATAAGATAATGACAGTTCTTTTCTGATTTCCTGTAAAGTAGAAAATAATGACTTAGGCGGTTTGTTTACGGAGGTGACGATAGGTTTTTAAGGTTTATTTAACGGCGGACAAGGCAGTGGCCAGGAAGAGCGAGGGGAGACATGCAAAACTAACTTCACCACCGTGCGATAAATAGATAGTCGTGCCGCCTTGCTAAGATAGGATCGCCAACTTAGGACTGAGTCGTAAGGTGAAACGTCAGCCAGTGATTTGTAGACAAAGGGGAGGGGGTAAATTAGTCAGTAAAGGTCACGTCAGGGATAAGTAGCCCAGCCAGCCAGCAAGTCAGTCAGTCAGTCAGTCAGTCAGTCAGTCAGTCAGTCCGATACAGAAGAGAAAGAAAGAGAAGGCCAGGAGGGGGTATGAGGAAGAGTGAGAGTGAGTGAGAAGAGACAGCAACAGCCAGTCAGTCAGTTAGTCAAGTAAGAGAGAGAAATGCAATGGGGAGGGAAAGCGAACTAGATTTACATAGATTTACATAGAAAATCAGACCACACAGACCCCATGGTCCAGACTAGGTGGTCTGTCCATAAACCTAAGTGATTTTACATTAATCAGATGGCTCCAAAACGTTGCTTTTCTACTCTAGTTAATATTAAGTTCAAGGAAGTGACGGTCGAGCTTGTTTTTAAAGGAGTCAATCGTGTTACACTGGACCACTGACGGTGGGAGCTTATTCCATTCTCGCATTACAACGTTGGTGAAGAAAAATTTGGTGCAGTCTGAATTTACTTGTCTGCATTTGAGTTTTGTGCCATTGTTCCTCGTTCGCAAAGTGTCATCGATCATAAACAATTTTGTTCTGTCTACATTCGTGAAACCATTAAGTATTTTAAAACATTCGATCAGTTTTCCTCGGAGGCGACGTTTCTCAAGAGAGAACATGTTAAGGGTGGAAGGCCTTTCTTCGTAGGATTTGTTGGGCAAGGAAGGGATCATTTTTGTTGCTCGACGCTGAACACCTTCTAGTTTAGCAATGTCCTTTGCATGGTGGGGAGACCAAAACTGTACCGCATATTCCAAGTGGGGTCTGACTCAACTATTGTAGAGCAGAAGTATTACATCTTTATTTTTGAATAAAAAGTTTCTTTTAATGAAGCCCAACATTCTGTTCGCTTTATTTGCTGCATCGATGCATTGATGTGAGAATTTGAGGTTTGACGCGATTTTAATCCCCAGGTCCTTAACGCATTGAACACTTGTGAGTTTAACGCCGCGTATTTCGTAATCGAACTTCTTATTTTTTGTTCCAACTTGAAGGACCTGGCACTTGTCTACGTTAAAGGGCATCTTCCATTTATCCGACCAAGCTGAAATTCTGTGCAAATCCTCTTGGAGGCTTTGCCTGTTTTCGTCAGTGAGAACCGAGTTACCAATCTTTGTGTCGTCTGCAAATTTACTAATGCGATTATTGAGTCCAACATCCACGTCGTTGATGTAAATAATGAAGAGCACTGGGCCAAGAACCGAGCCCTGAGGGACGCCACTAGTGACCGGCGCCCACTCTGAGTTAAATCCGTCAATCACTACTCTTTGTTGTCTGTTGCTCAACCAATTCGCGATCCATTGGTTTACTTGACCGTCAATGCCTATTTGCTTTAATTTATAAAGTAATTTATGATGTGGGACTTTATCAAACGCTTTCTGGAAATCAAGATAGACTACGTCCACTGATTTGGTTAAGTCATAAATTGAGAAGAGATCGTTATAAAAGGTCAGAAGGTTTGACAGGCAGGATCTTTTGTTACGGAAGCCATGTTGTGAATCCCCAATTAATGAGTGGCTTTCGAGGTAACTCACAATTTTGTCTCTAATTATGCTCTCGAGTAGCTTACCTACAATTGAAGTTAGACTAATGGGTCGGTAGTTACCTGGTATTTTTTTCTCCTTTCTTAAAAATCGGTGTCACGTTAGCCTTTTTCCAATCCGAAGGGACGATGCCTTTTCGCAAGGACATATTGAATACGGTAGTGAGGTAGGAGAGTATTTCGCTCTTTGTTTCTTTAAGCAGTATAGGATATACTTTGTCGGGTCCGGGACTTTTATTTGTTTTAAGTGAATGGAGAGCTTTAAGGACTTCATCGGTTGTTATTTCAAAATTAGGCAATGCATGCTCGAGATTTACAATAGTACTGGTGTTGGTGGTAGCGAGAGGAAGACTGTTAGTATTAAACACCGAGGAAAAGTAATTGTTTAAGAGGTTTGCAATGTGTTGGCTGTCAGTCACTAGTGCACCGTCGCTGTTTGTTAAAGGTCCAATACCACTTTTGATCGCCTTTCTGTTGTTTATGTAACTGAAGAAAGATTTCGGACTATTTTTACAGTTGGCTGCAATATTTTCTTCATATCTACGCTTTGCCTGACCTACTAGTCTTTTTACTCGTCGCCTGGCATCATTATAAAGTCTAATGTTTTCGGGCGTGCTTTGTTCTTTCTTTAACCTGTAAAACAAATTTCTCTCATTGACTGATTGTTTAATTTCGCTATTAAACCACGGTGGGCTTTTATTAGTGTTAATTCGCTTCTCGCACAAGGGTACGAATGTGTTCTGCTGAGTGAGTAAGTGATTTTTAAGGCTTAGCCAGGCTTCATCTACGTTGCCGTCATCTGATAGTTGTATTTCTGTTAGTTTTTGTCGGATTTCTACGAAGTTAGCTCTTTTGAAATTGGGCACCTTTACTTTATTTTCAGTCACTGATGATTGAGCTCTAATGTCGACGCGCACTAATTTATGATCGCAATAACCGAGGTGTTCTCCTACCGTGACACTACTGACTAGGTTATCTTGGGTCGTTATAACAAGGTCGAGTATAGTATTTTGTCGAGTTGGCTCAGAAACCATTTGGCTTAGATAATTTTCTTCTAGAAATTCGATCATTCTATGTGACTCGCCTTCTGTACCTGACAGTGTCGCCCAGTCGATATGGGGGAGGTTAAAGTCTCCTAATATCAGTGAGTCGTTGTTATTAAGTGACTGCCTTAAGACGCTGTACATTTCAAGGTCGTCATCGAGTGATTGCCCGGGAGGTCTGTAGGTGACAGATACATTTAAATTGACTTTTGCAATGTTTACTCGCACGCACAAATGTTCAACGTTACTGTTTCCCGGTGTTTTGTCAGTGGGTTGGAAATAGCTTTTGACATAAAGGGCGAGAGGGAGAGAGAGCGAGAGGGAACAACAGTCCGTCAGTCAGTCAGTCAAGTAAGAAAGAGAAATCCAAAAGGGAGGAGAAGCGAACTAGAGGGAGGGAGAGAGACCGAGAGGGAGCAACAGTCAGTCAGTCAGTCATGTAAGAGAGAGAAATGCAAACGGGAGGAGAAACGAACTAGAGGGAGGGAGAGAGAGCGAGAGGGAGCAACAGTCAGTCAGTCCGTAAGTAATGTGAAAGAGAGAAATCCAATGGGGAGGGAAAGCGAAGTAGAGGGAGGCGGAGAGAGAGAGCGAGAGGGAGAAACAGCCCGTCAGTCAGTCATGTTAGAAAGCGAAATCCAAAAGGCAGGCGAACTAGAGGGACGCGAAGATACTATGGTCGGTATGCTTGGACGCTTCTGGTTCTCACAGCAAGTATTCCCAAAGGCTGAAAAGGAGATCAATTGGGTTTTAATGAGTGTTTTTTTTTTATAGTTTGTGATACAGAAGAAGGACCAGACTACCACTAGAGTCATAAAACTACCCACGAAAATACCCAGAAATTCTACCCTGGCCTATGAGTGAGCAGGTCGAGTCAAGCAGTCCTCCAGTCAGTCCTCCAGTCAGTCCTCCAGTCAGTCCTCCAGTCAGCCCTCCAGTCAGCCCTCCAGTCAGCCCTCCAGTCAGCCCTCCAGTCAGCCCTCCAGTCAGCCCTCCAGTCAGCCCTCCAGTCAGTCCCCCAGTCAGTCCCCCAGTCAGTCCTCCAGTCAGCCCCCCAGTCAGTCCTCCAGTCAGTCCCCCAGTCAGTCCTCCAGTCAGTCCTCCAGTCAGTCCCCCAGTCAGTCCCCCAGTCAGTCCTCCAGTCAGTCCCCCAGTCAGTCCCCCAGTCAGTCCTCCAGTCAGTCCTCCAGTCAGTCCACCAGTCAGGCCCCCAGTCAGTCCTCCAGGCAGTCCCCAGTCAGTCCCCAGTCAGTCCTCCAGTCAGTCCACCAGTCAGTCCTCCAGTCAGTCCTCCAGTCAGTCCCCCAGTCAGTCCCCCAGTCAGTCCTCCAGTCAGTCCCCCAGTCAGTCCTCCAGTCAGTCCTCCAGTCAGTCCACCAGTCAGACCTCCAGTCAGTCCACCAGTCAGTCCCCCAGTCAGTCCTCCAGTCAGTCCTCCAGTCAGGCCTCCAGTCAGACCTCCAGTCAGTCCCCAGTCAGTCCTCCAGTCAGTCCCCAGACAGTCCCCCAGTCAGTCCTCCAGTCAGCCCTCCAGTCAGTCCTCCAGTCAGTCCTCCAGTCAGTCCTCCAGTCAGTCCTCCAGTCAGACCTCCAGTCAGTCCTCCAGTCAGTCCTCCAGTCAGTCCTCCAGTCAGTCCGCCAGTCAGCCCTCCAGTCAGCCCTCCAGTCAGCCCTCCAGTCAGTCCCCCAGTCAGTCCCCCAGTCAGTCCTCCAGTCAGCCCTCCAGTCAGTCCCCCAGTCAGTCCTCCAGTCAGTCCTCCAGTCAGTCCTCCAGTCAGCCCTCCAGTCAGTCCTCCAGTCAGTCCTCCAGTCAGTCCTCCAGTCAGCCCTCCAGTCAGCGACGCGCCACGAAAATGATACCAACCTTAAGGGCTCAACCGTACGAGGAACGACTCAAGCGACTCAATCTCTTTACATTAGAGAAAAGACGCCTACGAGGAGATATGATTCAAGTCTTCAAGTATCTGAAAAAATTCAATAACGTCGATTACTCCAATTTCTTTGAATTGCAAACCAACCTAAGAACTAGAAATAACGGTTTACCCATTCAGTCTAAGCGATGTAACACAGACATCGGAAGGAGTTTCTTTTCAAACCGAATCATCCGTCACTGGAACAATCTTCCTTCAGAAGTAGTAAATGCGAATACTATCAACTCCTTCAAATATAGAATCGACCGTCACTTCGCTGCGTCGGGAGTAAACTGAATATTGAGTTGCTTTCATCTGCTCCTCAATATCGAGGTGCTTTCATCTACTCCTCAATGTCGAGGTGCTTTCATCTGCTCCCCAGGCCCCAGGCTGTCGAGCAGATTAAATCACCAAAGCGGGCAACCTCGTAATGAGCCAATAGGCTTTCTGTTGCCTGCGTTTCCATGTTTCCATGTTTCCATGTTTCCAGTCAGTCCTCCAGTCAGCCCTCCAGTCAGCCCTCCAGTCAGCCCTCCAGTCAGTCCTCCAGTCAGTCCTCCAGTCAGTCCTCCAGTCAGTCCTCCAGTCAGCCCTCCAGTCAGCCCTCCAGTCAGTCCTCCAGTCAGTCCTCCAGTCAGTCCTCCAGTCAGTCCTCCAGTCAGTCCTCCAGTCAGTCCTCCAGTCAGTCCTCCAGTCAGTCCCCCAGTCAGTCCTCCAGTCAGTCCTCCAGTCAGTCCTCCAGTCAGCCCTCCAGTCAGTCCTCCAGTCAGTCCTCCAGTCAGTCCTCCAGTCAGTCCCCCAGTCAGCCCTCCAGTCAGCCCTCCAGTCAGTCCCCCAGTCAGTCCCCCAGTCAGTCCTCCAGTCAGCCCTCCAGTCAGTCCCCCAGTCAGCCCTCCAGTCAGTCCTCCAGTCAGCCCTCCAGTCAGTCCTCCAGTCAGTCCTCCAGTCAGCCCCCCAGTCAGTCCTCCAGTCAGCCCCCCAGTCAGCCCTCCAGTCAGTCCTCCAGTCAGCCCTCCAGTCAGGCCTCCAGTCAGCCCCCCAGTCAGCCCCCCAGTCAGTCCTCCAGTCAGTCCTCCAGTCAGCCCCCAGTCAGTCCTCCAGTCAGTCCCCCAGTCAGCCCTCCAGTCAGTCCTCCAGTCAGCCTCCAGTCAGCCCCCAGTCAGCCCTCCAGTCAGTCCTCCAGTCAGCCTCCAGTCAGTCCTCCAGTCAGTCCTCCAGTCAGCCCCAGTCAGCCCTCCAGTCAGCCCCCAGTCAGCCTCCAGTCAGTCCTCCAGTCAGCCCCCAGTCAGTCCTCCAGTCAGCCCCCAGTCAGCCTCCAGTCAGCCCCCAGTCAGTCCTCCAGTCAGCCCCCAGTCAGTCCTCCAGTCAGCCCCAGTCAGCCCTCCAGTCAGTCCTCCAGTCAGCCCCAGTCAGTCCTCCAGTCAGCCGCCCAGTCAGTCCTCCAGTCAGCCAACCAGTCATCCCTCCAGTCAGTCCTCCAGTCAGCCCCCCAGTCAGCCCTCCAGTCAGTCCTCCAGTCAGCCCTCCAGTCAGTCCTCCAGTCAGCCCCCCAGTCAGCCCTCCAGTCAGTCCTCCAGTCAGCCCTCCAGTCAGTCCTCTAGTCAGTCCTCCAGTCAGTCCTCCAGTCAGCCCCCCAGTCAGCCCCCCAGTCAGTCCTCCAGTCAGTCCTCCAGACAGCCCTCCAGTCAGTCCTCCAGTCAGTCCTCCAGTCAGTCCTCCAGTCAGCCCTCCAGTCAGTCCTCCAGACAGTCCTCCAGTCAGTCCTCCAGACAGCCCTCCAGTCAGTCCTCCAGACAGCCCTCCAGTCAGCCCTCCAGTCAGTCCTCCAGTCAGTCCTCCAGTCAGTCCTCCAGACAGCCCTCCAGTCAGTCCTCCAGTAAGTCCTCCAGTCAGCCCTCCAGTCAGTCCTCCAGTCAGTCCTCCAGTCAGTCCTTCAGTCATTCCTCCAATCATTCCTCCAGTCATTCCCCCAGTCAGTCCTCCAGTCATTCCCCCAGTCAGTCCTCCAGTCAGTCCTCCAGTCAGTCCTCCAGTCATTCCCCCAGTCAGTCCTCCAGTCATTCCCCCAGTCAGCCCTCCAGTCATTCCCCCAGTCAGTCCTCCAGTCATTCCTCCAGTCATTCCTCCAGTCAGTCCTCCAGTCAGCCCTCCAGTCAGTCCTCCAGTCAGTCCTCCAGTCAGTCCTCCAGTCAGACCTCCAGTCAGTCCTCCAGTCAGTCCTCCAGTCAGTCCTCCAGTCAGTCCTCCAGTCAGTCCTCCAGTCAGCCCTCCAGTCAGTCCTCCAGTCAGTCCTCCAGTCAGTCCTCCAGTCAGTCCTCCAGTCAGTCCTCCAGTCAGCCCTCCAGTCAGTCCTCCAGTCAGTCCTCCAGTCAGTCCTCCAGTCAGCCCTCCAGTCAGTCCTCCAGTCAGTCCTCCAGTCAGTCCTCCAGTCAGTCCTCCAGTCAGTCCTCCAGTCAGTCCTCCAGTCAGTCAGTCCTCCGGTCTGTCCTCCAGTCAGTCCTCCAGTCAGTCCTCCAGTCAGTCCTCCAGTCAGTCCTCCAGTCAGTCCTCCAGTCAGCCTGCCAGTCAGTCCTCCAGTCAGCCCTCCAGTCCGCCCTCCACTCAGTCCCCAAGTCAGACCTCCAGTCAGTCCTCCAGTCAGTCCTCCAGTCAGCCCTCCAGTCAGTCCTCCAGTCAGCCCTCCAGTCAGTCCTCCAGTCAGTCCTCCAGTCAGTCCTCCAGTCAGTCCTCCAGTCAGCCTCCCAGTCAGTCCTCCAGTCAGCCCTCCAGTCAGTCCTCCAATCATTCCTCCAGTCAGTCCCCCAGTCAGTCCTCCAGTCAGCCCTCCAGTCAGTCCTCCAGTCAGTCCCCCACTCAGTCCCCCAGTCAGCCTCCCAGTCAGTCCTCCAGTCAGCCCTCCAGTCAGTCCTCCAATCAGTCCCCCACTCAGTCCTCCAGTCAGCCTCCCAGTCAGTCCTCCAGTCAGCCCTCCAGTCAGTCCTCCAGTCAGTCCTCCAGTCAGCCCTCCAGTCAGCCTCTCAGTCAGTCCTCCAATCAGTCCCCCACTCAGTCCTCCAGTCAGCCTCCCAGTCAGTCCTCCAGTCAGCCCTCCAGTCAGTCCCCCAGTCAGTCCTCCAGTCAGCCCTTCAGTCAGCCCCCCAGTCAGCCCTCCAGTCATTCCTCCAGTCAGTCCTCCAGTCAGTCCTCCAGTCAGTCCTCCAGTCAGTCCTCCAGTCAGTCCCCCAGTCAGTCCTCCAGTCAGTCCTCCAGTCAGCCCTCCAGTCAGTCCTCCAGTCAGTCCTCCAGTCAGCCCTCCAGTCAGTCCTCCAGTCAGCCCTCCAGTCAGCCCTCCAGTCAGCCCTCCAGTCAGTCCTCCAGTCAGTCCTCCAGTCAGCCCTCCAGTCAGCCCTCCAGTCAGTCCTCCAGTCAGCCCTCCAGTCAGCCCCCCAGTCAGTCCTCCAGTCAGTCCCCCAGTCAGTCCTCCAGTCAGTCCTCCAGTCAGTCCTCCAGTCAGTCCCCCAGTCAGTCCTCCAGTCAGTCCCCCAGTCAGTCCTCCAGTCAGTCCGCCAGTCAGGCCTCCAGTCAGGCCTCCAGTCCGACCTCCAGTCAGCCCCCTAGTCAGTCCCCCAGTCAGTCCCCAGTCAGTCCCCAGTCAGTCCTCCAGTCAGTCCCCAGTCAGCCCTCCAGTCAGTCCTCCAGTCAGTCCTCCAGTCAGTCCACCAGTCAGTCCTCCAGTCAGTCCCCCAGTCAGCCCTCCAGTCAGTCCTCCAGTCAGCCCTCCAGTCAGCCCTCCAGTCAGTCCTCCAGTCAGCCCTCCAGTCAGTCCTCCAGTCAGTCCTCCAGTCAGCCCTCCAGTCAGCCCTCCAGTCAGTCCTCCAGTCAGCCCGCCAGTCAGCCCTCCAGTCAGTCCTCCAGTCAGCCCTCCAGTCAGCCCTCCAGTCAGTCCTCCAGTCAGCCCTCCAGTCAGTCCTCCAGTCAGCCCTCCAGTCAGCCCCCCAGTCAGTCCTCCAGTCAGTCCCCCAGTCAGTCCTCCAGTCAGTCCTCCAGTCAGTCCTCCAGTCAGTCCCCCAGTCAGTCCTCCAGTCAGTCCCCCAGTCAGTCCTCCAGTCAGTCCCCCAGTCAGTCCTCCAGTCAGTCCTCCAGTCAGTCCTCCAGTCAGTCCCCCAGTCAGTCCTCCAGTCAGCCCTCCAGTCAGCCCCCTAGTCAGTCCCCCAGTCAGTCAGGAGTCCGCAAGGGTGAGGGGAGGCCTGTCTGGATCACTGCTTCACTTTTCCTCTCGCCTCATAAGGATTACCAAGTCAAAAGTAGATAAATATTCATGATGTGGGAATGTTAGCGGCCCATTTGAATATCTAGGCACCCGTGGGAGTCACTCAGCCGCCGAGACCCTCCTGCTGCTGCCCCTCCTTCTGCTCCTGCTCCTCCTGCTGGTGCTGCTGCCACGCCTACCCCAAGGAAACCACGCCCTCGGCACGCGTGACCACACACACACCACGACCACGCCACAACCCACGCCCACCACGGCAGAAAATTTACAGATTACTCTTGTGCATACACGCCCTCCCACCAGCACATCGCCACGCCCACACGCCCTCACAACACACACGTACACACACACGTACACACACCACGCCCACACATCAGACATCAAACACACGCTGCCCAGTCGTCCGAAACTGCTCTCCGTATACTAACAACGCACTTAAAACGGTATTACGCACCCACCTAACCCGCCACACACACGCACACGCACCCGACACACGCACACGCCTCAGCACCTTTCTCCACGCCACGCCACGCCACGCCACCCACGCCGCCCCACGCCTCACCTCACCGCTCCATTTCTTTCGTCAAATTTTATTGCACTCCCCGGTACAGCCGCTCTGCTCTGCCCCGGGAAATCCAATAACCTACTGATACGTCACCTTGATGGCGCCGTAGTCCGTGTTTCCAGCTTAGCATCGCCGCCCTCGCAAGCCCGTCACCTGCCTTATTAAATCCAGGTGCGAACTTAGGCATCCAGGTGAACATCCATCGATATTACTATGCGATTTTTTAGGGCGAAAGTTTACTAGTGAGAGTGTTGGGGATGCACGTGTATGGCGATTTTAATAAGAGCGAAAAGGAGCAGACATTTTATGCTGAAATATATGCTGCTTGTTAGATCCAGATGCAAACATAGGGATATAATATGCTCCTTTTTTACAGCAGGAGTTTACCTGTGAGAGTGATGAGGCAGCGAGTATATATGAATCTTCTCTATATCTTTAGTTTCGTTTGTCAAAGTGAATATATAGGTCCTTCTGTGCTCAAATATATACAAACCTTGGCGTCCATATAAATACCGATCAAATATTACTATGCTATTTTTTTACAGCAGACGTTTACCTGTGAGTGTTGAGGCAGCGAGTATATGGGAAACATCTCTATATCTTTAGCTTAATCGTGTCTAGTACTACATCTTTCTACGCGTGAAATGTAATACTTTCTTAGACAGTTGATAGACCTTTCATAATCGGTGACTTCAGCCGTACTTACGTAGAATTATAATTACTTGATGCCCGGTTAAAATGTATTAAATGTTTGCTTACCTATGATTAGACAGTGCTTATATTTTAACTCCCTTTTTTTTATATAGTGGAGGAAGCAGCTCAAGGCAAAAAAAAAAAAAAAAAAAAAAAAAAAAAAAATCAGAGGAAATACCGCTAATCACTGCCGCTATAGAAAGAGTTTAGAAGAGTGGCCAAAACTGAGGTTAATATCGGGTCACCTCATGAAAACTAATATCTATATGTTTATCTAAAGCATATCCAAAGTGTTCATCAAACGTTCTTTCCGCAGCTGACAAGGCGATCATTAGTGACGATATAGCAAGATGGAGGACGCTGTCTATCTTCACGCATTTGTTTGGTTTTAAGTCTGATTGAAAGTCTTGTTCCGCAAAAAAAAAAAATATATATGATTACCTTTTCCACGCCGGAGTGTTAACAAGAGAGAGATTAAAGTTCAGCGCAAATCATTTAACGACAAAGATATTCATAATGCGATACAATTTCTGCGTCGCGTCCACTCGATTGTGCCAAGTGATCTGATTGCAAGGGAGACGACGATTTTAAATTCCTTCACACTCAGCGGCGCGCCCAAGTGTGTCGGAGCAGCGTCTCTAAGGAGGAAGAGGAGGAGGAGGAGGAGGAGGAGGAGGAGGAGGAGGAAGAACAAAGGGATAATGTGCAGGTATTGTTCACAGATAGAATTATGAACACTTGCTTGAGTTACCATTATATCGTTTTTGTGAGGAAAAATTTACAATACAAGAGAAACAGACAAAGGCAGAGGAGGAGGAGGAGGAGGAGGAGGGAAGAAGCGTAGGAGGATATCGAAAAGGATTAACGAGAGGCGAAGCAAAGAAACTAAGGATGAAAAATCGATGAAAAAAATGGAAAGTGAGGAAGCAAGAGGATGAGGAAGAGGAGGAGGAGGAGGAGGAGGAGGAGGAGGAGGAGTCTTGCAGGAAAACAAATCAAGAAGGGCAGACGTATCCTTCAATTTGACTTCGAAGAGAGAGACGTTCGCGGTTGAGTTGATCTATCTCGTCCTTATTGAGAGAGAGAGAGACAGAGACAGACCCAGAGAGACACACAGACAGACAGACCTAGAGAGCGAGAGAGAGAGAATGATCAGATGAAGTGTGAAATATATAAGGCAAAAAGGGAGACGAGAAACATACAGAGACAGGAAATCAAGAGACAGAGGAAAATAAAAAATAAAAATAAAAAATAGGGAAAAACATTTATGAAAGTGTATTAACAGCTGGAAGGGACAGGACGAGGCGGAGGAGGAGGAGGAGGAGGAGGAGGAAGGAGGGGAGGAGGAGGCGAAGGAGCGGGAGAGGGGAAGGATGAGGATGCGTAAGAGGAGGAGGGAAGATAAAAGGAGGAAAAAAGGAAGAAAAAAGATTGCAGGAAAGATGCAAGATCGTGAAGATGGGAGGAAAAAGAGAACAAGGAGGAGGAGGAGGAGGAGGAGGAGGAGAGGGAAAAGGAAGCGAAGGAGAGAGAATCATAAGAAGAAAAGGAAATAAAGAAGAGACGTTGAAAGAAGAATACAATACCGAGAGAGAGAGAGAGCCAAGAGAGCCTGAGAGAGAGAGACCAAGTGTTTGAAAGTATTAAATAATTCTCGGAGGAGAGGAGGAGGAGGAGGAGGAGGAGGAGGAGGTCTGTGTGTGTGTGTGTGTGTGTGTGTGTGTGTGTGTGTGTGTGTGTGTGTGTGTGGGTGTGTGTGTGTGTGTGTGTGTGTGTGTGTGTGTGTGTGTGTGTGTGTGTGTGTGTGTGTGTGTTTGTTCCCGTACCCACGCCTAAGCTTTTCATTAGTGTTATAGACTCGCTGACTCATTTCCTCAAAGCGTGTAATGTGGCCGAGCCTTAAGTCTTTTCACACACGCAGTTAATCCTTGGTCTTAACTGTGCCTTATCGCGCCTCTTGAAATCTGGGCGAGTATACAGAACTTCTTTTATTAACACACATACCCCCCACCCCACACACACACACACACGCACCAAATTATACATCACAGGAGCCTCCGCCGGGGAAAGAAAATGTCGCGCATGTCTTAAAAACAACAAAAAAACAACAGGAACTTCTTTCATGGCATTACGAACTCTTAAATTCCCTTTTGCAATCACTTAAAAGGACAGGAAATGCAATACAAGCGTCAACTTTTTAAAATGTCTTGGGAGGGAGGGAGGGAGGGAGGGAGAGAGAGGGGGAGAGAGAGAGAGTGAGTGACTGAGGGAGGGAGAGAGAGAGTGAGTGAGTGAGTGAGTGAGGGAGGGAGGGAGGGAGGGAGAGAGAGTGAGTGAGTGAGTGAGAGGAAGTGAGGGAGTGAGGGAGGGAGTGAGGGAGAGAGAGAGAGATAGTGAGTGAGTGAGTGAGGGACAGGGAGAGAGAGAGGGGGATGGAACTCTGGCTCAACCGTTGCCTCCTGCCTACCCACCCACCCCCGTTCGAGTCCCCGTTCTGAGCTCATTACTCATTCTATACTTATTTCCCGCGAGTCTGTGATGCTTCGTACGAAAACCGTCTTCCTCTTGTTGCTTCCTCTTTAAGATACCGATTGTTCCTTATACATATAGGTCAGTATTGTACAGTCTCTCCCGCCTCTCACATCAACTGCTTCCAAGGGTTAAAAAGGAGGTCAGTCGGGTTCTAATGAGTGATATTTTGGGTTCATGGTACAGAGGAAGAGCCATACTGCCACCAGGGTCATAAAAGTACCCCCGGAAATGCCCAAGACTCCTACGAAAACCTTGTCAAATATGTGTTTAAAAATATGACCCATACTGCAAAGGCGTTTAACATTCCTATAATACACAGTTTCTCTCCCCCTGTCTTCTTGTTCCTGCTTCCACTCTCCCCCTCCTCCTCCTCCTCCTCTTCCTCCTCCTCCTCCTCCTCCTCCTCACAATGCCTTCATCATCTCTCTCTGTCACAATACGCGTACTGCCAACCCTTCCGACTGTCAAGAATATTGCTTCCTCATTTTCTCCTTCTCCTCCCTCTCCCTTCACAGGCCTGTATAAATATTCTCCCTCCCGATTATGTGTCCCACCTCCACCTCTACCAGTCTTCAGGTGACTATTGCTTGCTTTCTTCCATTGCTTCCTTCTACTCTTTCCTTACATCCATTTTTCCCTCCCTCTCTCCCTCCGCCCGTTCTCGCTCATCAGCTCTTCCATCTCTCCTTGCTTCCCTCCTTCCTTCTTCACTCGCCAGGTAAGAGTTCATTCCTTCTTCTCCATCCATTCCTCCCTTCCTCCACGTCCAGTCCTTCCCTTCCATGCCTCCTTCCCTCCCTTCCTCTCTCACTTCACGTCTACTCCTTCCCTTCCTCCCTCCCTCCCGCCCGCCAGGTAAGTGTCCATCCCTCCCTCCACCAGGTAAACACTCGAGGCGGGACAAACGATGTCACTCGCTAATGATGCCCGGAACAAACAGGTCGCCGCGGCGTTGTCAAGGCTCCGAGGCGGCACAGGAGACGCTGCTGCCTTGCTCATGTCTATTTTTTTTTCCATGCGTGAGGTGATAATGTAGAGGTCACCATAAGCTTTACATACCTTGGTAGCGTAGTGCATAACAACGGTGGGTCTTAACAGGAAGTCGTTCTACGGTAAGAATATGGATTGTTTTGAAAGCCTATCACACGCGAACCCTTTAGGGATTCTAAGACTAAACGAAAACAATCATTGGTGTTTTAGTCACGATCATGAAATCAACGAAAAGACACTGAAGCATTAAATTTCCTTATATTTTCTTTAGTAATGACCCCGAAATCAAGCTAAAATCCATAACATTTCATTGATTTACGTTTTAAGTAACCAGAAAATTATTATAGTCTGTAAAAACACTTAATTTATCTGCGTTTTCCACCTCTTCGGAATCTTTACAGGAGCAGCGAGTAGCGGGCTTTTTTTTATTTTCCTTTTTGTGTGCCCTTATGCTGTCTCCTTTGCTGTAAAAAAAAAGTACTAGTCATGAAATCAACGTGTGTTTATTTATATTTACCAGTAACTATCATGACTTGGACGCGTGCTTTTTGATAATCATTGCCTTATCAGGGTGAAACAAGTCAAGACGTGTTCTCGCCAACTTCAGGCCTCGTGACTAGCAGCCTGGACCGACATTCGAAGCCTCAAACCCGGCATAAGGCAAGCGGCTTTTATTTCAAGATTCAATTAAGAGAACTTAGAAAATTAATTACAAAGTCTCCCTGTGGCTCTCAACTTTCTTCCCACTCCTCGCTCTCTCCTCTCCCGCCTCGTCCACCTCGCCACCTCTTCCTTCCACATCCTCTGCTCCTCTCCTTCACTCGCTCCGTACCTTAGAATAAGTTAATTGCTGTTTACGTCGTCCGCGCGCTGTCTTCGTGACGTTCCGCGCCCCGTGAGTGCCGGTAACCCTCACTCAAGGACGGAAAACTTCGGCGAATGTTGAGAGAGCGAACGTAAACCGCGGGGATCACACGTTCTCAACTATATTTTCTGACGTGAGGAAACTGTAATCTGCTCACGCTTTTAAACGGTGCGTAAAAAACTTCTCCAACGGCCGCAAAAATAGACCAATCGCATGTGCCGGCAAATCCCCGCGAGGCGCTGCTCCCTTCCTGCCGCCCTGCCTGTTGGGGCGGCGGCGGTTCGGCATTCTAAGACGCTTCCATCTCTTACATCAACTCTTTCCAAAGGCCAAAAACGAGATCAATCGGGTCCTCATGAGCGTTTTTGAAGGTTCATGGTGCAGAAGAAGGGTTAGAGTACCACCAGGGCCATCAAACTACCCCTGGAAATGCCCCCAAATCCTTCAATGCTTCCATCTCTCACATCAACTCTTTCCAAAGGCCAAAATGGAGATCAATCGGGTCCTCGTTGAGTGTTTTTGAAGGTTCATGGTGCAGAAGAAGGGTCAGAGTACCACCAGGGCCATCAAACTATCCCTGGTAATACCCCAAACTCCTCCTACGAAAGCCTTGTTAGATATGTGAGCTTGGGCTTAAGAATGCGGGCACAGTCTGAACCCATACCCTCAAACGTTTCGACGCCTTAGTACAACTGTTTAAAAAGAGGCTCTCCTTGAAGTTGTAGGAATTTCCATGGGTGTCTTCATATCCCTGGCGGTAGTTCTGCAAGATTTCTACTCCATCAACAGGTAAAACACTCTTGAGAACCCGACGTTTCATTCTCTGTAGTCTTTGAAAATTATCGTAACAAGAGTCCCAAGCGCTGGAGAATACGAGTCCTACTAAGGTTCCTTATTCTTAGACGCTTTCAGCTCTCAACAAATGTTTCTTAAAGCCACAAAGGAGATTAGTCGGGTTCTCATAAGTGTTTTTCGTATACATGGTGCAGAAGCCTTGTCAAACTATCACTCGGCTCATAAAACTACCCATGGAAATACTAACATTGCCTCTACGAAAGTCTTATCAAACGTGGGTGTGTGAGCCTTGAAGTCTTTGAGAATATGGACTAGTCACTAGTCCATATTCTCAAAGTCACTAGTGCAAGAGTAGGAGGATGGGAGAAACATACACAGCTAGATAGATAGATAGATAGATAGATAGATAGATATAGATAGATAGATAGATAGATAAAGATAGATACAGAGATATAAGGAGTCGTGTATGTGTGTGTGTGTTTGCCAGCCAACAGTTGTACACACACACACACACACACACACACACACACACACACACACACACACCTTATTGGCAAGAGACAATTCTACTCAGGAGACGTTTATCAAATTGGCGCGCGGCGGAGGGTGGAAGTCATTACTGTAACAAGATGGAGGAGGAGGAGGAGGAGGAGGAGAAGTAGACGGAGGCGGCGTAGGAGATGGAAGGGGTAAGAGAACAAGTTGAAAAAAAGGAGGAAGAGGAACAGGTGTAACACAAGCTCAAAGAGGAGGAGGAATACATAGGAATACATAGGAAGAACAGACACCAGAAGACCTATGGGTCTATGGCGAGGGTGTCTGTTTACTACCGCTACTACTAGTAATCTACGTGTGGTTGGACAGGACAGAAAAGATGAAGGCTCCTCCCCACCCACCTCTCCCTCCGGCAACGTGCCGGCAGGAAATAGTTAGAAGAGAACACCATGTACCTTTAAGGAAGAAAGGGACATGGAAATTTTACAGTAAAGAGAGAAATAAGAGGAAATTACTACCCTTAACTTACACTACTGGTAACCTAAGCTGTGGGGGAAAATGACTTCATTACATGAGAACATAAGAACACAGAAACACAAGGAGAATGGAAGAGGACGAGTGGCCTGCACAGGGCAGCCTCATGATCCCCCCTAATACTCAAGATGGGTGAGGTGTAGTTTCAGGGGCACAGGGGAGGCTTGATCCTTGTTTTACCGGCGGTACTAGGCACGGCACCAGTAACATGTCACCTTACTGCACCCACACCTCACTCCACCTGTCATGCGGACATTAACTGTTGCTTTACTCTATTGTTAACTTACGCTACTTGCAATCTAGGTTGTGGGGGAGAATAATATGAATTTAGGTTGACGTCTTGCTGCAATCTGTCTGAAAACATGCGAAGAAGGGTCAGTATAATCTTATATCCCTGAAGTACTTATCCAATGAAGACTTGAAGCTATTGATACTCTGTGGGCTAACTACTGACGGTGGGAGTCTATTCCAGTGATCGACGACTCTATTATTGAAAAAAAAATTGCGCATCAATGTGTTACATCGGTTTCCCTTTAACTTCATACCGTTGCTGCGTGTTATTGTGTTGGTGTCTCTCTGATATAGACTATCTGGGTTAATGTTGTCGAATCCATTAAGGATTTTGAACACTTCAGTTAAGTCCCCTCTTATCCTTCGCTTTTTTAGGGAAAACATATCTAAACGCTTTAAACGCTCGTCATATGGCAAGTTTCGGAGCGCTGGAATTTGTTTGCTCGTCGCTGTATCCTTTCTAGCAAAACTTGATCTTTGATATAGTTCGGTGACCAGAACTGAACGGCGTATTCTAGGTGTGGTCTTACAAATGCTAAATATAATCTCTTCATAAGTTCGGGTGATTTATAATCAACGTTTCTTGAGATTAATCCCAACATCATATTGGCTTTTTTATTCGCTGCAGAACATTGATCACTCATTTTAAGAGTGTTACTGATAATGACACCAAGATCTTTTTCTTGTTTTACTTCGCTGAGCTCATGTCCTTGAATCTGATATTTAAAGTTAGGATTTTTTTCACCTATGTGCATTACTTTACATTTATCTACGTTAAAACTCATTTGCCATTTTTCGCTCCAGTCAGCAAGTCTTATTAAGTCTAATTGAATCTTTTCGCAACTTTGACTGTGCATTACCGTACCTCCTAATTTGGTGTCGTCGGCGAATTTGGCTACTTTTGATAGAATATCAGTTTCTAAGTCGTTCACGTAAATTATGAATAGTGTTGGCCCCAGAACCGAACCTTGGGGAGGAGGAGGAGGAGGAGGATTACAAACTTAGGGAGAACGTGAAGTAAAAGAAAAAGAAAAACTGATTGAGAAAAATATACGAGGTGAAAAATGCCAACAGTAAGACAGGTCAAGGCGAGAACCTCTAACATTACCAAATTTTCCGGTGCCTAACTTTCCCTTACTCCCGACTGCGTGTTATCGAGTGTTTCCCTCTGTGTTTGTTTGCTTGCTGGTTTGTGTGTGTGTGTGTGTGTGTGTGTGTGTGTGTGTGTGTGTGTGTGTGTGTGTGTGTGTGTGTGTGACTTTTTCCGTCGTGTAATCTTGTGTATGTTTTAAACCACCTTTTTTCTTTCCTCCTTCGAGTGCCTGAGTCTAAGACCAACGGCAGCCTTCAATGCTTCTGCAGGTTCATTTATTTCTCATATTTCAAAGCTTAAACACCCACATCTGAGAAGGCTTTGGTAGAGAGAGGTTATGGCTATTTCCATGGGTATTTCTATGAGCCTAGTGATACTCTGACAAGGCTTCTGCAATACAAATGTAAAAAGTACTCACGAGAACCCGACTAATCTCCTCTGTGGCTTTTGGAAAGAGTTGTGGGAGCTGAAAGGGTCTTAGAATACGGGCCTCAGAGATCAGGTTTCCACTCTTCACATCAACTGCTCGACCTCCGGAATAGAAGAAAACCTACACTTGTGCTTCTACCCATGAACGCCGCTCTTGCCGAGAATCAATGCATCCGTGGGGGCTTAGTAACTTTACAAACCGCTACGAACCTGGTCAGTATTTTCAAGCACAAGCTGTAGCATTCACTTTAAAATACAAGTGCTCTGTTCAGTAACACGTATGCTTTGATCTTTGAGGGTTTTCGTTATCAGCGGTGTTTTGCAACCTGGTCAGAACTATTCCAGTGATTGGTTAATAGTTGCGTCATTCGAAAAGGTTTGGTATGTTTGAAGGTGAAGTGAATGTGTCTGCATTTTCGAGAAAGGTAAGTGAAGATCAGTTTAGTTTTCTTTCTTCTCTTCTTGCATTGCTGTCTCTATTTCCATTTCTCTTCGTTCCTAAGTCTGCGTTCTCCTTTCTCTTGTTTATTAATCTTTCCTTCCATCTCCTTCTCCTCTGTGCAAGTGAAATTCAGTTTAGTTTCCCTTCTTCTCTTCCTACATTGCTGTCTTTCCTTCCATTTCTCTTCGTTTCTAAGTCTGTGTTCTCCTTTCTCTTATTTATTAATCCTTCCTTCCATCTCCTTCTCCTCTGTGCAAGTGAAATTCAGTTTAGTTTCCTTTCTTCTCTTCCTACATTGCTGTCTTTCCTTCCATTTCTCTTCGTTTCTAAGTCTGTGTTTTCCTTTTTCTTGTTTATTAATCCTTCCTTCCATCTCCTTCTCCTCTGTTCTCTTTTCCTTTCCTCCTCCTCCTTCCTTCCCTCATAGTTTCGTCGTCTGCGTTCTCATTTTCCTCATCGGTCACGCGTCCTTTCCTCTCCTTCTCCTCTATCCCCTCTTCCTTCCCTCTTCTTTATCCCTCCTTTCCGTTCTTGTTCCTGATCCCTCCTTCTTCTTTTCCTCATCAATCATTCCCTTCTTCCATCTCCTTTTCCTCAATTCCCTCTTCTTTATCCCTCCTTCCTTTTCTCCTTACTTCCTAAGTCTGCGTCCCTCCTTCTTCTCCTCCTCTTCCTTCTCTTTCTCCTGCACTGGATGGATCGAAGGCACGTCTTCTTCAAGGGTCATTATTCTGTCGACTTAATTACAGGTGTTGGCCGCGACACACAGGTACACCGCGGCTCCTAATTACACACAGGTAAGGCTTATGTTGACCCACGGACCCTCTCCACAAACACCGACCGTAAGGAAACCGAACCAGCCGCAGGGAGACATTGCTGCTTAGGAGTTTTGCATACACCGACGATTCAGTCTATGAGGTAAGCGGACAAGCGATGCAAATATAGATGAATGAATGAATAAATAAGTGAATAAGTAAATAAATAAAGGGAGAAGGAAAGAAAGAAAGAGGGCAAGAAAGAAGGAAAGAAAGAAAACTAAAGAAAGAGAAAATTAAAGAAATAAAAAGAAAGAAAAAAGAGAAAGAAGGAAAAAAAGAAAGAAGGAAAGGAAAAGAAAGAGAAAAAAAGAAATATATCAAACCGAGTGCAGGAAAAAAAAAATGCTTAAAACGTTTATTAACATACACTTACTAAACAAAGTGTAATCAAACCAAGGAAAAAACGGAACAACAACAACTCGTGAATTTATCCCATGAAGGACCCCCCCCCACCCCCCCCTGAAGAAAAGGACGCTGGCATGATTTTGAGACCAGAAGAAAAAAAATGTAGTCAGACAATGGATGATTATGTGTGTGTGTGTGTGTGTGTGTGTGTGTGTGTGTGTGTGTGTGTGTGTGTGTGTGAGCTCCTGCGCGTTTTTTCTCATTCTCTTTCTCTTTGCTATGCGGAGTCATATATTTATAACCTGAGCAAAATATTCATATGTGTGTGTGTGTGTGTGTGTGTGTGTGTGTTCATTTTTTCATGGCTGTGAATGTTGAACGAATCAGTTTTATTTATGCATTCCATTTGTCGTTTCACCCTATCGGTAAGAGTTTTATTCTATTACGTAATCAATATATATATTTTTTTCACCAAGCTGCCCTTTGCAAATATATTCCGCTGTTGTACTAATAAATGAAAATACCCTTCAATCGAAATTAAATCAACGAGCTGCCTTCATTTCTGCAAACAAAATTAATACCTTTCTGCTGCACTGTTCTCTCCTTTATTTTTGTTATTTTTTTTTGTTATTCGTTGCCCTTTAAATCAGTTATTATTGCACGGGACGGAGAGACAGATGGTACTTTTCGAATGGAGGAGACGGAGAATTAATTGATGGAAAGGACGGACATACAAAAGCGAAAACATTTTAAACAACATCTTTACACTTCCATGAGGGTAGGTGCAATGATAAAAAAGAAAAAGGAGGCTTGGGAAACTATAGCATCACTCTACAATGACACTGGCTGATGAGGCCGCGGCCACACAGGGAGCGAGAGCGGCAAGGGGAGTTTCTGTGGCCACACGGAAAGCAGGGCGAGGCGAGGGTTGTCATGGCAACGCGGCCCGCAAACCGCCGCAAACCAGTATAGCCTCGCACCACCCCCGTCTGCGCGTCGGAGCAAACGAGGGATGATGTGAAATGTTTTTATAAATAGTTCCGTGCTCACTTATTTGGCGTTTTATGAAAAATCTGTATACACCATCGTGTTCAGCAGGCTTTTCTCTATAAGATGGAATCGTTTATTTTAGTACTCATCTCATAGCCGCTGCAGATGGTAGCTGTATGTAAAATGTGTTATAAACATTACGAAATGATTAACTTCAACTCGTCACTATTTATTTACTAAGGACAACATTATTGCGTCAACATGTCTCCACCTGGCACCCAAACATGCCTGCACCTAATCTAATACATAACTTAACCAGACTATCATTACAAAAGGGAAGATTTATTGGTAGATATGGAAAATCACTCCGTTGGGATCCGTGGGGGTCCAGGAGGGCTTGCGCCCCCTGGTGGGGCAGCGAAGACGATCTCTCTTCTTTGCTTGTTTTGATGAATATGAGGCACTGCTTTTTACTCAACTTGCTCTTAACACTTCGGGGAGAGTAGCAGAAGTGTTCTGAACGTTTAGTATCCTCAAAGACGTTGTGAACATGCAAATCAGGCACAAAATAACACGCCCCACAATATTTGTGAGAAGGGGTGACGGACCCGACAGTCTCCCGACAATTTGGTGCTTTGATCGGTACCACGGTCCCGGAGGCGGCGTATAGGAATACAGCCTTCGTGACTGTCGGAACTGTGGTAGCCACGGCCACGATGGTTGTTTAAGAATATCATTGTCGGATGTGTGGGGACTGTGGTTACAGAAGTTTGATTTAAGAATACGGCCCTACGAGGAGAGTACCTGAACCTAGGCTTCTTTTCTTGTTTTTTTTTTCCTTTTTTCTTTTTCCTTTTCTTTTTCTTTATCTATCTTTTTTTTCCTTTCTTCTTCTTCTACTTCTACCTCTACCTCTACTTCTTCTCTTTCTTTTCTCCATCTTTTTCATCTTCTATTCTGACCCTTTCTTCTTTCTGCCTTATTTATATCACCTCAAACATTTCTTCATCATCAGTTTCCAGCACTTGGGTAACAGTCAGGTAACACAGGTAACACGGAGCACCTAAACATCCACTATCACCTAAACCATCACTCGGGCAACATTCAGGTGACACACGTACGCACAATGCTCATTAAGAACACACTGGAGCACCTGACGTCTTGGCCCACACTCAACACCTCCCAAGAACCTCTCAACACCCTAACTCGGTCCCTCCCTTCCCCCTCCTCCTCCTCTTCTTCCTCCAGGGACCTCTTCAGACCGCTTTACTTCCCCTCTATATGTGTTACGCCCTTCATCTTCTCCTCTTGTCCTTTCCTTCCTATCCCTTTGTTCCCTTTCCTTACCCATCCTCCTCATCCTTCTTACCTCGTGCTTTTCTACCTGTGCATTGTCCTCCATCCTGTCCTCCTATCCTTCCCTTCCTACCTCCTATTCTATCCTATGCATCTTCTTTGCCTACACAGCCTCCTCCTCCCTATCCTTCTCTCCTACCCTCGCATGCTCGTCCAGTCCTTCACTCCCTCCAGCTTCTCCTCCTCTCCTTCCCTTCCTACCTCCCCTTCTATCCCATGTATCCCCTTTGCCTAACCTATCCTCCACCTCCCCCCCTCCTTCCCCCCCCTCCCCCCGTTCACCAGAATCCTATCTTGGAATTCTTGGTTCCCGTCGACGCGCCTGTGAATAATTAAGACGACAAACATGAGAAATAATGGCGGCCTGCTTTTGGGCCCAACGTAATGAAAAGCACAAATATTAGTTAAGTAAGCTCTTGAGAGTCTGCGAGGAGGAGGAGGAGGAGGAGGAGGAGGTGTAGAAGGAAGAAGAGTAGAAGTTGGAGTAGGATGAGGTAAAGAAGGAGGAGGAGGAGGAGTTGGAGGAGGAGGAGGAAGAGAAGGTGTAGAAGGAAGAAGAGTAGGAGTAGGATGAGGCATAGGAGGAGAAGGAGGAGGAGGAGGAGGAAGAGGAAGAGGAGGCAAAGAAGAAGGAGGAGGAGAAGGAGAAGTGGAGAAGGTGTATATAGGAAAAAAAGTGCACAGTAAAAAAGAGAAAGCAACCGTAATGAGATAAATAGAAGGAAAAAATGAGAATGGGGTTTTAAGCACGGAAGAAAGAGAAGTGGCTGAGTTGGTGGAGAGAGGTGTGCTGATCTCCCTCCCCCCCCTTCTCTCTCTCTCTCTCTCTCTCTCTCTCTCTCTCTCTCTCTCTCTCTCTCTCTCATTACTAATCTTCACATGTCGCGATTATAAAGTGCAATGTCACAAAATCATTATCCTCATCATCACCACCACCACCACTACCACTACCACCACCACCAACAACAACAACAACACTACCACCACCACCACCACCACTATCACCAACACCACCTGAGGAAAATCATGAACCCCCCCCCCCGCCAAAAAAAAAAGAAAGATACTCATTAAAGTCTGAATGTTGATTTGAAGGATATGCATTTCTTGACGAGTTTCAATTTAGGTTATGAGTAAATGATTAACAAACGGTGGCGAGAACGTACGAAATGGCATACACACACCCAAAATCATCTTTATATATATTTGAAGCATATATATATTTTTTGACGAATTTCAGTTAAATGGCCAACAATTATCACAGGCGGCGAGGAACAACTATAATTCCTCACTTAATGCGTGCGTTGATAACTTTAATAAACTACGTGAATTACATCCCTAACAGACAGACAGACAGACAGACAGACAGACAGAGAGATAAACAAACAGCTGAACCCGCATTAGAGCATAAGCGCCTTAGTTCAGGGGAAAAAAACAGACACGATTTCGAACAAAGCATATATGGTACGGAAAGAAAGGGAAAAGCAGGTATGTGAAGAGAGAGCACAGTGAGGGATTATACATACACCCACCCATCCACACACAGCTATCTATCTATCTATCTATCTGTCTATCTATCTATCTATCTGTCTATCTATCTATCTGTCTATCTATCTACATCTGTATTAAATTTTCTACGAGAGAGGGAAAAAAGGTAAAATCTTGTGTTGGTGCCAAAATTTGAAACCGATAGATTAAAGTTATAAAAATGTGAATATGAGAGAGAGAGAGAGAGAGAGAGAGAGAGAGAGAGAGAGAGAGAGAGAGAGAGAGTGTGTGCCCCAGTGAGTGCGTGCGTGCGTGCGTGTGTCAGGAGTTAACAGCGGCTGTGAATCATAACACGGTAATTACAGCAGGCGGCCGAGCACCCTGCAATTTGAAAAGAGAGAAAAAAAAATATAATAATCACACCTTTTTAGTTATGCATTCACGGGTTGAACAAGAAAATTGCAAATGAAACACTGAATTAACTCTCGTGTTTGCGCCCCGAATAAGCAAAAGGGATCGGCACTTATTTCATTATCGACTAAACTGGATCAAGAGCATTGCGTTAGGAGGAGGAGGAGGAAAGTTTGGAAAGTTTCGTTTAGTCGGCGCAACATCTGTGGTCATATGCCGGAGAGAGACAGGAGGGGGAAGGAATTATAGAAGGGAACAGACCCCAGGAGACGGGACACAACCCCCGATTAATACCTGGTACCCATTCACTGCTGGGTGGACAGGAGCGTAGAGGAGGAGGAGGAGGAGGAGGAGGAGAATTGAAGAGAGGGAGTATAGGGAAAAAAAGAGCATAGTAGAAAAGAGAAAAAGTTGGAAAGTTTCGTTTAGTCGGCGCAACATCTGTGGTCATAGTAGAAAAAAGAAAACAGCCGTAGTTGAGATGAAAAGAAGCACGGGGGACTCTTTAGGGGAAACTTATTCTTTTTCGCCTCCCAATGATCGGACAGGAGGCGAGGCAGCAGGAAGAGAAGCGGCGGACGGGACTTATTAGGTGAGCAAGGAAATGCATGGGATGAGAAACACTGAGGAGTCTTGTGTGGCAAAGATTGTTCAGTATATCAGGACAGAGATGGAGTATGTATTTGTTTTTGATTGTGTCTGTCTGTGTGTTTGTCTGTGTTCCTGTTTGCTGTCTGTCTATATGTCTTTGTCTAATTGTCTGTCTGTCTGTCTGTGTGTTTCTGTCTGTCTGTCTATCTATATGTCTGTCTGTCTGTCTGTGTGTTTCTGTCTGTCTGTCTCTGTCTGTCTATATGTCTTTGTCTAATTGTCTGTCTGTCTGTGTGTTTCTGTCTGTCTGTCTACCTATATGTCTTTGCCTAATTGTCTCTCTCTCTCTCTCTCTCTCTCTCTCTCTCTCTCTCTCTCTCTCTCTCTCTCTCTCTCTCTCTCTCTCTCTCTCTCCATCACCCTTTAGCTGTGGCGGGCAACCTTCCCTTCCCTTCCTTCCCTCTTTCCATTACCCTTGCCAGCCATTTCCTTTCTTCCCTGCACCTCCCTGTAGGCTCCCTCCCTCCCCTCCCTTCCAGAAGCCTTGGAAACTCTACCTTACTTCCCAAACCCCTGGCGGCCCCTCTCCTTCTCTTCCTCCCTTCACAGCTACTGCACGCCTTCCCTCTCCTTCCATATCCCCTCCAGGCTCCATTTCCTCCCTTCCACAGCGGCCACCAGGGACCGTACTAGCGACCCGGGAGGAAGAGAGGCAGGAATGAGGGACGAGGCGGACTGGATGGACACAATTATGCCCCTTTATTGCGACTCTGAATCTCCCGCCGAATCTTTTAGGGTCCTGAGGCGAAAGAATGATGGTTACTACGACAAACTAGCTTACCTCACACCCACACGAAGCCGGAAAGGTGTGGTTCTTCAGATTAGTTATACTCTTTTAGTGCAACTCTGACTCCCACGGGGAAACTTTTAGGGTCCTGAGGCAAAGGATGAAGGTTACTACGACAAACTACCTCACCTCACACCCACACACGAGGCCGGAAAGGTGTGGTTCTTTAGGTTAATTTGCTTCGGTTAATAATGAAGATTGCACAAGGTATAGCAAAGAATGTTATAGGACTAGCAAATACAATCAGATACAGGCGATTTTCTTGAACATATTACACCCGAGAGTATTTTGTTTTCTTGGTTTCATAAATTCTCCCTCTCTTCCTCTGCCGCAAAGTTACAGTCTATATAAGAGTTCAAGAGATATATCATACCTGACACATGAGGGACTGGAAACTACTCCTGCCTACTTAGATGAAAAATGGCAGAAAAGAAGGATTAGTTAGCAGAATAGACCCACCTTCTCTCTCTCTCTCTCTCTCTCTCTCTCTCTCTCTCTCTCTCAGTAAACACATTGCCTACTTCTGAGTAACACAACGAAATAACGCCAAAATGAAGGACATAGAACAGCCAGAAAGCGAAAATCAAGTTCGTGTCACAGTATTAAATTTTCATCCTCACTTTTTTTTTCCTATCCTTTGGTCAGAGTTTTGGTAATCATTCCTCGCCACACTTTATGCCCCTCACGTAACTGGGGTGTATTTTATTTTTGCATTCGCTGACGATATTTCTGTGCATATATGTATTTAGTAATTTTTTGCCCAACTGATGCAGAAGAGTGAATCAGCGGGGTTTTCAATCCTCCCCACGAGAGCCCACTTCCATTATAGAGAGCAGTGTGTGTGTGTGTGTGTGTGTGTGTGTGTGTGTGTGTGTGTGTTTGGGTAGGTGTGTGTGTGTTTGGGTAGGTGTGTGTGTGTGTGTGTGTGTGTGTGTGTGTGTGTGTGTGTGTGTGTGTGTGTGTGTGTGTGTGTGTGTGTGTGTGTGTGTGTGTATGGGCCGGTACTCGTGTCCTCGCAAGCCGTTTCCTTTATGTGTTTCAATTAGTCCCGGAGAACAGTCCAGCGTGCTCTCCAATGATAAATCCCCCCACTAGTTACAAAATTACACGAACACGACACACCTGCACGCCAATTCCTTGAAATGTTTAAAATTCGCCAAATTGAGGATTGTGAAAACACTACTTCTGAGTCACCACCTGGAGAGGAGGGTCAGGTTCCCCTCCTGATATTTTTTTCTGATATATAACTTCTTAATAATGATGTTTTCGCCCTCTTTGTAGTAACTCGCCAGAAGACTCCTGTTGTTTTAAAAGCCGTGTATTCAAGCTGCCTCCCTGCCTGGTTTGACTCATTCGTCTCTGCCTTAAACTTTTGTCTATGCCTACATGCAACCCGTGTCTAAGAGGGGTGACCGCTCTAATCCTTCTAATTACCGTCCTGTAGCTTTGTTTTCCTGTCTTTTTAATCTTTTGACACACACACACACACACACACACACACACACACACACACACACACACACACACACACACACACAAGGCCTTTCTCGTTCACCAGTTTTGAGTACAGAATTTACAAAGCCGGCGACCAGGTGTTCAATAATGCAGGTGACGTTGATGAGTCGCGACAAAGGTGAGGGTCGTGTTGGGGTCGGTCAAGGTGCCTTTGTGCGGGACGGGAAACATTGCTGCAAGAATATCCGGACGGGGGAACACAGAATGGCGTGAGGCAGGTCATGTAGAAAGAAAAGTGAAGGTGGACAAGAAGAAGAAAGGAAGGAGAAGAAGGAAGTGGAAAACGAAGGAGAGAGAAGCAATGAGGAAGAGATAGAGGGTGAGAAGGAGGAGGCAGATGGAAATATGGAACTTCGGAGCATCAAAGAATACGTAGAAGGAAGAGAAAAGAACGATAAAGATGTTTTGAAAGTAAAGGAATGACAAAGAATATGAGAGAAGGCAAAGAGGAAGAAGGAATGAGAATGAGGTGGAGGAGAAGGCGGAAAGGTTGAAGAAATTGTGGAATGGAGGAGAGAGAGAGAGAGAGAGAGAGAGAGAGAGAGAGAGAGAGAGTCAATGAGGAGGAAATGCTATCAACTCTATGTTCAAATAAATTACTGTACCTAACCTCACCTAATCTGTTGATCCATACCAGACTGAGTTCCAAGTTAGTTAAGCCATTCAGGAAGGTCATATACGAAGAAAAGTGAAGGTGGACAGATTTTATAAGGAATGTCGTTAAGATTAAGGTTAAAAGTACTGAGAAACACAAAGGACAGAGTTTAAAGTTAGTTGAGCCGTTGAGGTTAAAGGATATTCAGAAAAGCAAGTAGTGGATATTTTTTATGATTTTCTTTAGCCTGTGGTCTGCTTTCTGTGGCGATAACAGTCATTAGTTGGTGTTATTTAAGTGAGCAATTAAGATTAAGAGGCAGTTATTAAAGGCATCAGTGTTAGAGGTATTTAAGTCATTAGTTAAGGGAGTTTACTAAGGGAGGGAAGATGGGCAGTTTGTGGTTATGAAAAATGTTTATTTCAAAAGGAGACATTGCATTAGGTATGAGTATAAGTTTGAGTATGGGTAAATGGTAGTGAAAGTCGGAAAGTTTCGTCTAGTCGGCGCAACATCTGTGGTCATATGCCAGAGAGGGACAGAAGGGGAAGGAATTATAGAAGTGAACAGATCCCAGGAGACGGGACACAACCCCCGATTAATACCTGGTACCCATTCACTGCTGGGTGGACAGGGGCGTAGGGTAACGGAAAAGCCGCCCAAATTTTCCACTCCGCCTGGGAATCGAGCCCGGGCTCTCTCGGTTGTAAATGGCAGTGAATTAAGATGACTTTTTATTACAGCAACGGAAACGAATGAATTTTCCAGTTAAGATTTTGAGTTAAGGATAGGTCGAGAATGTTTATTGTGGAAGAAGGGAAAACCTGAGTGTTACTGAAGAATAAGGAATAGGTGTTTGCAAGACTGTGTGGAGATAACAGGTGGGGTAATTGAGTTTTTTGAGGCATTGGAGGACACCAAGTTCCTTCTGCCTCATTTAGAAGATAGAAAAGTCGGAGGTCAAGCGTTCTGTAGCATCCAGCCTTGAGATGAGTACGAGGAAGGTTACGTGTGAAAGATAGAAATACTAAGAATTAAACCTGACGGATATTGAGAGCAGGTTGTGGGGTGAATGAATGGAAGGGGAAGGATGTGAACGCTTAGGTACATTATGCTATTATCTCATTTCATCTCTTCTTAAAGTCTCAGGTGTGTTAAGAATAGATCAGAGTTTCGAAAGACGCGCAAGTTGAGTAAGAATGAAGTCAAAAGTGATGCTATCCTTGAAGTTAATTGACTTACTCCAAACTTATCATAACAGAAGAGTTTTGAGAGAGAGAGAGAGAGAGAGAGAGAGAGAGAGAGAGAGAGAGAGAGAGAGAGAGAGAGAGAGAGAGAGAGAGAGAGAGAGAGAGAGAGAGAGAGAGAGAGAGAGAGAGAGAGAGAGAGAGAGAGAGAGAGAGAGAGAGAGAGAGAGAGAGAGAAGAGAGAAGAGAAGAGAAGAGAAGAGAAGAGAAGAGAAGAGAAGAGAGTAGAGTAGAAGAGAAGAGAAGAGAAGAGTAGAGTAGAGTAGAGTAGAGTAGAGTAGAGTAGAGAAGAGAAGAGAAGAGGAGAGGAGAGGAGAGGAGAGGAGAGAGAGAGAGAGAGAGAGAGAGAGAGAGAGAGAGAGAGAGAGAGAGAGAGAGAGAGAGAGAGAGAGAGAGAGAGAGAGAAAACATGCCATGCGTTAAGAAGACTTGTTTGCCGAAGCCTCCTCCAGTCAGGGGATGGGAGATAGCTGGAGGAAGATCGGTGGGGTGGAGGAGGAGAAGGAGGCGAGGGCAGATTGATGGGGAGGAGGAGGAGGAAGATCGGCGGGGAGGAGGAGGAGGAGGAGGCGAGGGCAGATTGATGGGGAGGAGGAGGAGGAAGATCGGCTGGGAGGAGGAGGAGGAATATCGGGGGGGAGGAGGAGGAGGAGGAGGAGAAGGAGGCGAAGGCAGATTGATGGGGAGGAGGAGGAGGAGGAGGAGGAGGAGGAGGAGGAAGATCGGCGGGGAGGAGGAGGAGGAGGAGGAGGCGAGGGCAGATTGATGGGGAGGAGGAGGAGGAAGAGGTGAGGGCGGAGGCGTTGAGAGGAAGATACTGAGGTCGGTACTGCTAGACACCTCCACTTCTCACATCAACTATTCCCAAAGCCAAAAAGGAAAGTTTGGAAAGTTTCGTTTAGTCGGCGCAACATCTGAGGTCATATGCCGGAGAGAGACAGAAGGGGAAGGAATTATAGGAGAAGGGAACAGATCCCAGGAGACGGGACACAACCCTCGATTAATACCTGGTACCCATTCACTGTTGGGTGGACAGGGGCGTTGGGTATTGGAAAACCCGACCAAATTTTTCCACTCCGCCCGGGAATCAAACCCGGGCTCTCTCGGTTGTGAGCCGAGTGTGCTAACCACTGCACAACGAAGCCCCCGAGACAAAAAGGAGCTCAGTCTAGTTCTTATGAGTGGTATTTTAGGTTCATGGTACAGAAGAAGGGTCAAACTATCACCAGGGTCATAAAACTACCCTTGGAAATGCCCACAACTCCTACGAAGGCCTTGTCAGATATTAGGTAGTTGAGGGCCGAGAAGTTTAAACGTATGGCCCTAAGATACCACTGTGATATTAATGTGGGAAGGAAACGGGGAATAAAGAGCAGAAATGATGGGATAAGCAAGGTGGCAGATTGCAGAAGTAGCTAGTAGTAGTACGTTTCAAATTTTCACTCCTGCAAGCACTGGTCAGAAGTGGTTAAAAAAAAATGGAAAAAGAACCTCAGAAACGAAATCTAACACACTAAACCACAAAACTACGCTCGCTTGCAGATATGGTGAGATATGCACCTAACTTCACCTTTCCCTTCAACTTTTCACTCCTGCATGCACTGATCTGACGTGGTTAAAAAAAATGAAAAAAGAACCTCAGAATTGAAATCTAACACAAACCACAAAACTACGCTCGCTTGCAGATATGGTGAGATATGCACCTAACTTCACCTTTCCCTTCAACTTTTCACTCCTGCAAGCCCTGGTCAGATGTTGTCAAAAAAAGGGGAAATGAACCTCAGAAATGAAATCTAACACACTAAACCACAAAACTACGCTCGCTTGCAGATATGGTGAGATATGCACCCAACTTCACCTTACCCTTCAACTTTTCACTCCTGCAAGCCCTGGTCAGATGTTGTCAAAAAAAGGGGAAATGAACCTCAGAAATGAAATCTAACACACTAAACCACAAAACTACGACTTCACCTTACCCTTCAACTTTTCACCCCTGCAAGCCCTACTGGTCTGACGTGCTTAAAAAAAGGGGAAAAAGACCTCAGAAACGATATCTAACACACTATACCACAAAACTCAACGCCAGCATGCAGAACAGATACAGTGATTTATTTAACGTTATTTTTAGAGAGGGAGAATAAATCACATCTGCCACCCCTTCTCCTTTCTTCTGAGGGCTGCTGTATGGATTGGTGTTTTCTCGTGCAGTATTCAGCGTGAGTTATGGCGGCGTAACACACGTCGAGACCCATAAAACGCGTCTAAATTAACAATGAAGCGTGGCGGAGCAGCGGACGGCCAAGCAGCACAGAGGCGAGTGAGATATTGACGGAAGGAGACGCTCTGAGGACTAGAGAAAGACAACGGTTGGGTAGGGTAGGAAAGGGAAGGGAAGGGAAGGAAAGGGAGGGGAAGGGAAGGGAAGGGAGGGGAATGGAAAGGGGGGGAGGGACAAAGATATAAGGGAGTAGATCATGTGCTGGGTTTGAGGAAGTGAAAGAAAAGGACAAATTAAAAGCTACAGTAAAGGGAAGGGGGGAGGGTTAGGGTGGCGAACCGGAGACATATAGAGGGAAATTTGTCTGTTGGGTGAATGAAAGAGCCAAATGAGAAATGGGCGTCATAAAAACGTAAAAAAGGGGAAGAAAGCGATTGAGGTGTGTGGTAATGTGTTTGGGGTGGCGGGGGGAGGGGAAGGTTACCTGAGATTAGGGAGGGGGGGGTATTAATGGTGTCAACATCATTCTACCTGTCATCATTGTTACCTGTACCGTGGAAAGATAGGGCAGGTGAAGGTAAGGTAAGGTAAGGTAAGGTAAGGTAAGGTAAAGTAAGGTGAGGGGAGGGGAGGTGAGGTAAGGTAAGGTAAGGTAAGGTAAGGTATGGTAAAGTGAGGTATGGTTAGGTAAGGTAAGGCATGGTATGGTATGGTATGGTATGGTATGGTATGGTATGGTATGGTATGTTATGGTATGGTAAAGCAAGGCAAGGCAAGGCAAGGCAAGGCAAGGTATGGTATGGTATGGTATGGTATGGTATGGTATGGTAAGGTAAGGTAAGGTAAGGTAATGTGGTATGGTAAGGTAAGGTAAAGTAAGGTGAGGTGAGGGGAAGGGAGGTATGAGGTGAGGTAATGTAAGGTAAGGTAAGGTATGGTATGGTATGGTATGGTATGGTATGGTGTGGTAAGGTAAGGTAAGGTAAGGTATGGTATGGTATGGTATGGTATGGTATGGTATGGTATGGTAAGGTAAGGTAAGGTAAGGTATGGTATGGTATGGTAAGGTAAGGTAAGGTAAGGTAAAGCTGCGCGTGACCTTAGTGCTCATCTCCGTCACACGCACACACATGTAAAAAAAAAAAAACATAGGGCGGAGACGATAGGCGAAAGCTAAAACAGGTACGTAATAAATAAATAAAAAAACTCTCATATATATATTTCACTCTCATAAATAGACACACATATAAATAATTACCAATGAACACTACGTCTTTAGCAGCCTGGACATATAATAATAAAATAAAAATAATTAGAAAAAACTCGCAAATTCCGTCGCCAGCACAACACAACAAGGACGAGTAAAATATTAATCAACAGTTGGCAAAAAAAGTTGTGTCTGTCTGTCCAATAGTTGCGCGCTGTACGATTTATCAGTAATTATTTATTCATGACGGAAGTGGGTGCAGGAGGGAGTGGAGAGGTGAGATGAGGGAGGGAAGAGGAGGGAGAGGAGAGGAGAGGAGAGAGGGGGTAGAGGAGGGAGAGGAGAGGAGAGAGGGGGTAGAGGAGGGAGAGGAGAGGAGAGGAGAGAGGGAGAGGTAAGGGAAGGAGAGAGGGTGTTAGAAGGGAAAGAGAGAAGTAAGGAGCACATTGAGAGGTGGAGAAGGAAGATATGGAGGACAGAGAGAAGTGAAGAAAGGAGAGGAGAGAGAGGGAGAGAAATAAGAGGTGGAGTAGGAAGATATGGGAGAAAGGAAGATGGGAGAAGGGAAGATGCAGAATGAAGAGAGAGAGGAGATGTGGAGTAGGTAGAGGAGGAGGAAGGAAAGAAGTTGGAGGAAAGGGAGGATAGGAAAGGGATGAAGAATGCAATAAGAAGCAAAGGAAAAGGGAGAGATACGAAGGAGGGAGGAGAGAGAGAACGAGAGGGAAAAGAACTGCGATAGGAGGTGGAGAAAGTGGAAAAGGAAGGAGAAGTGGAGGGAAAAAGGAGATAAAGGATTAGCGTAATGAGATAGAGGTAGAAAAGAGAAGGTGGAGTTGAAGACAGGAAGGAGACAGATAAATAGATAGACAAAGATATAGATAGATAGATAGATAGAGACGGGGAGCAGGAAGAGGAAGGATAAGGAGGGGGGGGTATTAAGGAAGGGTAAAAATAAGACCAGAAGGGGCGATAAAAGGAATAACCAACGAGAGTTTTATGAGGGAGTGTGAATAATTGAGCACAAGTGTTATAGTATTGCGACAGACAAAGGAGAGGAAGCGCAGATATAGCGTAAGACCGGTAACGTTGTGCGAGTTATTTAGCGAACGACTGACCGGGTGTTGCCGAGTCGAAATAAATGTAAAGTAAAGGGGAAGAAGATTTTACATATTGAAGCAAAAATAATGAATGATCGCTTGACAACGCTATAATGGGTGAACACCTTATCGACACAGTAATGGTGAAATGATGGATCGAAAGAAAATAAAGAATAAAAAACAAAAATAATTAGTGATCGCTTGACAACGCTATAATGAGTGAACACCTTATCGACACAGTAATGGTGAAATGATGGATCGCATGAAGAAAATAAAAATAAAAAACAAAAATGATTAGTGATCGCAAGACAACACTATGATGGGTGAACACCTTATCGACACAGAAATGGTGAAATGAAGGATCGCATGAAGAAAATAAAAATAAAAAGCAAAAATAATTAGTGATCGCTTGATAACACTATGATGGGTGAACACCTTATCGACACAGTAATGGTGAAATGAAGGATCGCATGAAGAAAATAAAAATAAAAAACAAAAATAATTAGTGATCGCAAGACAACACTATAATGAGTGAACACCTTATCGACACAGTAATGGTGAAATGAAGGATCGCATGAAGAAAAAAAAATAATAATAATTAGTGATCGCAAGACAACACTATGATGGGTGAACACCTTATCGACACAGAAATGGTGAAATGAAGGATCGCATGAAGAAAATAAAAACACAAAACAGCACTGACACACTAAGGCTGCAGCAAATGGCGGCGCGAGGACAATATGAACAGTAACGTCGCTGGCACAGTAAAGCTAAAATGAATAAACAAACAACAGCACAGAGGAAATAAATATAATGGAACCAGCGCTGAGGTGACACAGGCGTCATGTCGTCCGCTGGGAGCAGGTAATGCCTTCAGTGACGCCGCCGCCGCCCCGCCCCGCCCCGCCCCGCCCCGCACACAGCCTCCCCGGCCCCGCGGCGTCACGTCAGCTGAACGTATCACGAGTATTGTTCTCGCCAATATTCCGTTAATAAATATATGCATCAACATTCACTATCCAATTCCCAGCGCTTTCCCGTGCAACTAATAAATAAACAATAAGTTTCACTCCAGTACAATTAATTTTGATAGAAACCAAGATATGCATTTTGCTGTGAATACGTTTTTTTTTTTTTTTTTTGTGTGTGTAAATGTTTGAAGTGTCACCGAGGCGTTAACACCGGACCGTAGGCAGCGCGCGGCGGCACTCCCGGAAACCAGCCGCCCACCCTGACCCAACACTGCCAGATTATCGTACTCCACCTTCTATGTTTGCTGATTTCCAACCCCAAAACTGTCTCCTCCACCGCAATAACTGGCTTGGTATATATTTAACCTCAAAATGGTCAATTGTTTCTGTCTCTTGGCAATAGTTATGGGGGCAGAAACCGGTAAATATGATGCTCCGAGTACGATAATCTGGCATGGCTGCCCTGACCCTGCGAGGCGCCGGCACGGGACGCTGATACAGGGAAAGTACTGTAATGCCGGCGAGCTATAATTTTATATGAGTCTAGAAAGTCAGTAGCGTTGCTGTTTATTAAAATGCTTATGAGTAGCCAGCTCATGTCTACCAGTTAATATTCCTTTAACGAGTCAGTGAGCAAATGAAACAATATTTTTCATGCCGCGCACACACAGACGCTTCTCCGTCGGCTGCCGTTTTGATGGCCTGGGGTGGAAGGTGTCAGGCGTCAATGTGCGGAGGTAGTGGTAAGATAATGCCTAACAAAGGGGCGGTAAAACATGTACTTAATACGGATGGTTGCAAGTAAAAATAATGTTAGTTTATTTTTTAGACGGAAATATGACTGGCATCAGCAACACATTAAAGACATTGCTATAAATAATAGTTGAAAATGATAAAACTCCGCACCCAAGCAACAGGTACGAGGGAGCCCTGCCCGCCCGGCCATCTTGTCACCTGCCCCACAACCTCGACCCATCACTCCTATAAACATGCAGCTTTTACTGTTATTGCTTACCTATACTTTCACTTGTACACTTCTGCAGAACAACGGGTTATTTAGGAATCAAGATATACGTCACTCACCTCTGATCAATCTCGCTACCGCTGGAAAATAGCGAAATAACGCGAGAGCACAGTGATGGCAGCGGCCCCGGCAACTGCTTGGCTTGACTTTGCGTTCATGGGGCCTCGACTCGCTGCTCCGAGCAGTGTCGAAGCGAGCAGCGACACCTGACAGGGGGACGGGACGCCTCCGTGCAGGATGGCAGTACGGGAAAGTCACCATTCATTGTTAGGAAAATATGCAAGAAAAACGCTTCATAGATTCTTTCTGAAGCATTTATTATGAAGAATATTAACAGTAAGTGAATGAAGTGAGCGATGTAGCCTGGCTGGTGCTTTACAAAACCTCTGTTTAGCAGACGACAAAACACTGGTGTGTCAGCCTGCTGCTGCTCGCCGCCCTCGGGGGCACCACTGCTCACTGCTGGCCGCACAAAAATTGACAAGAGTTACACTGCTGCTGCACAGGAAAATGTTATTGCGCTGTACGTGTTTCAACGCGGGCACAATAATTATTAACAAGCACTGCGGAGGAGTTACTGCTTTTAGCTTTGTATGACCTCTCTTTAACGATCCTTTTTATGGTGGCAATTATTTATCTTCTCGCGGCACACGTGTTCACTCGACAACAGGATCATGACGAAAACAAAACATCTCTTTCCCGCGGAGAAAACATTAGCGCATCACACCGATATTTTACACGTTCACCTCGGCACACTGGCGGCGGCGGGGGGCGCTGGCGTGCGGAGATGATGTATACGGAGGTGGTGTGGCGGCTCGTGTGCAATGGTGGTGTCGTGAGCGTGCTGTTGTGTGGTGATGGTGTGCTGGTAATGTGGTGATGGTGTGCTGGTAGTGTGGTAGTGTGTGTGTGTGTGTGTGTGTGACGGTGTGCGTGGTGCTGCGTGGCGTGACGTGTGTCGTATTAAGTTCTCAGTGTGGTATTAGTGGTATGAATGTGGTATGATAGTTGAGTGCTGTGGTAGGGCAATCATCTGTACTTAGCGGGGAAAGGATGAAGAGAAGTGAAGTGTAGTGATGTTTGCAGTGTGTGTGTGTGTGTGTGTGTGTGTGTGTGTGTGTGTAGTGGTGGGGGAGGAATAGTGCACAGTGATAGGGACAGGGAGAAGTGTATGTAGTGGGTGTGTGAATGTCGTACGTGAGTTGGTTATCGTGTGTTTATATCGACTATACATTCATGGGGAAGGTGTGTGATGGTAAGGGTTCACGCGTCATTAGATCTGGTTATGGTAATGGTATAGAATTGAATGGCGATGGACTGATGAGGTGTGAACGTGTATGTAGTGGGCGTGGGCGAGGAATGGAATACAGTAATAGGGACAGAGAGAAGTGGTGTGTGGAGGGAGTGTGGATGGTATATGCCAGAGTACGCAGAGAGGGAGAGAGAGAGAAAGAGAGAGAGAATGGTGGCGGGGTGGTGCGGTGTGAACGTGCCTGTAGTGTGGGTGACAAATGGTGCACAGAGACGTCACAAGAAGAAAATACAATTTATCCGCGATGCACAGTGTAGCAGCAGCGGCGGACCGAGAGAGCGGCGTATAATGGAGGCGGCATATGGAACAGGGACGAGCGGACACCGGCCTCCACGTTGAGCCGAGAGTAACGTCACTGACATCGGGAAGAAGTAATAGCGAGATTGACCTACTGAAAAAAGGTACAACGCCTGGCCACACGTAACATAATGAGCAGTGCAGCAGGAGCAGTGACAACAGTAACAGGTACAAGACAGAAGTTACAGGGAAGATTTTACGTCGAGAACAGGTACAGTGCCCGGCCACCACCGTAACTTTATGAATGATACAAGACAGAAGTTACAGGGAAGATTTTACGTCGAGAACAGGTACAGTGCCCGGCCACCACCGTAACTTTATGAATGATGCAGCAGGAGCAGTGACAACAGCAGCAGCAGCAGCAGGAAGATGTTCAGTTTGGAGTGAGGCGAGGCCGCGTGGTGTGGTGGCCTCACTGAGCCTCGCTAGACTATTTATACCATACCTAGACATTTGGCACAATACGCATCGGTGATATGATATGGAAATTTACAGACAGTAATGCACAAACCTGCGTTCAACAGACACTAGTATTTACAAGAGAAGAGTTTGAGGCCAACACTTTCTGGCGTTACGTCGTTCACACAGAAGCGAGAGAGACTTCGTAGATTAACAACAGCATGAGTTTCGTGGAATGTTTCAAGAAGTTATACACAGGCTACAAACCTATCATAATGAGGCTTCCACTGGTCATCGGAGAGAAAGCAATGATCACAACCTTCGGAATATGGAACCGACCGAATTTTTCCTTAACGAAGATAAAACATAACAGCCAAGAGCCAAATGAAAACGGATATTGAAGAAGGGAAACGCATTAGAAAACACAACCTTTGAAAAAAGAACAAATATTTTCATTTTTCGTTTTCATTTGGGTCTTGGCTGTTATTTTTTTTCTTCGTGAATGAAAACAGTCAAGAGCCAAATGAAAACGGATATTGGAGAGGGGAAACGCTTTAGAAAACACACCTTTTGAAAACAGAACAAACAGCTTACTTTTTCTTTGGGAACAGAGAAAAGGTAGAAACTTACAATCAAGTGAATATAGGTAGAAATAAGATAGCAAAAACTAAGACCGGAGAGAGTGAGGGAAACACGTTCGCTAAAGAAAACACGAGAACGATACTCAAGACGAATTAGTGGCGAGTGAACACTAAAACACATGCCTCGAGTGTGTGTGTGTGTGTGTGTGTGTGTGTGTGTGTGTGTGTAAGCGAATTCCCTGGTAGGCCTATGGAGGTGTAGGCGGTTAATGAAAAGATCCGAGTACGTGTCTGCCAAGTTGACGAGTGATTTGAATGATCCGAATATAAACTGACTGAATAGCGGGCTTTTTTTTCTTCTCATTTGTTACCTTTTTCTATGCCCTTGAAATGACTCCTCTGCTGTAAAAAGAAAAAAAAAAGAAAGAAAAAGAATTACACGAAAAAGATGAGGAAGAAGAGGATGATGGTGATGAAGAAGAGGATGAGCATGATTAAGACGTACAGGCACCAAAGGAATACAGAATGAAACAAGGAGATGAAGAAGAGAGCGACAAAGAAGCTAAGGAGGAGGTGGAGGAAGAGAAGCAGGAGGAAGAAAACGAGGAGGAGGAGGAGAAACAAAGACGCAAAAACACGAAAACAAGAAGACAAAGAAGACATGAATGGTAATAAAGTTAAAGAGGAAGAGGAGGAGGAGGAGGAGGAGGTCTGTTCTGTGGCTCTGTGATGGCTCAAGGCAACTGGAATCGATCATTGCTTCATTTAAATCATAGTCTGCGGCTCTGACAATGCGCCGTTAGTGAATGCACGACTCGGAAAAGAAATAAATCGTTACAGTAAGTCAGTAAAATCGATCCTGACTCACGGAAACTATCGTAAACTAGCCTGCGCCGTCTTAACAACGTGTCGATAGTACAGGTAAAAAGTAAGAGTGTCAGTGAATTAAAGTGTAAAAGTAAAAGGAAAAGTCAGTCAGTCAGTCAGTCACGTGGAAATAAAAATATGTGATGTTAAATATGCATGTGGTCATTCCTGTTGGTTCAAGGCCGTCTGGATATCCTGGTGGTGGTTGGAGGAAGCCAGTGTGTCCTGCGGCGGCGTGACGCAAGGGAAAACCACGAGGCAAGGATTAATCACACGGAAAATGGAAGAGAAACAGCGAAAAAAATGTAAACTGCGACCGTGCCAATTGTGGAGTTAATAAATTTATCTTATAGCTCCCATCTTTTCTCTATTTTTCTTTTACTCCTTTATCTCCTCCTCTCCCTCATTCCCTCTTCTTTCTCCTCCTCTTCCCACGCGTGCCTTTGCGGGGACCAGCGAGGCTCCCAATGCAGCGCTAAGGCTGTTCCCGCACTGCTCAAAGTTAAGCCAAGTTAGGCAATACTTTTTCCTTCACTGACTTTATAAATTCTCTGCAACTGCAAACACACCAACTTGCTATAACCAGAGACGATTTACTTTGCAGCGAAAGAAGAAAAAAAGGAATATGAAGTTAATTTTTCTTATGATGATGATGATGATGATGATGAAGAAACTTTAAATACATGTTAATTTACAAAGGTTGTTGAAGTGGATGGTTTGCAAGCGGAGTGTGACCACCAGTACAGCGTGTAATGGTTCCACCCACAAGACTCACGACACTGTACACAAATTAGCACACGGTTACCTGTTAAAACAATCTATTGCTCTATAACGACGTATTGCTTATTGTCCCTCACAGTGATTGCCACGATAATCGCCGCAGATCGATAGTAATTTTCAGCAATTATGTAGCGTGTTATTGGCCTCTCCTCCTCCCGTTCCTGAGTGCTTACCTTCCTTAATCAGCAGGTAACAATAGCCACTCACCCTTCCCTCCGCCATCCACCTTGTCCATAAGTGGTCATCGTAATCAAGACTTACTCGAGCTAAATAATGGCCCGCGGATGGCCGCCCCGCCGCCTGCACCTCGGTATCCAACACTCCCCTCGGAGCACCTCGCAGGCGTTAAAGATACATCGCCTCAAGACGCAAAGCACACCGCTTCTCAAGACGCGGCCCAGGGCGGTGGTGCCTGGCTCGCTTCTTTGGGAGCACTTTCTTGGGGTTGTGTTTCTGTTCCAGCCTGCTCGGAGGTAGTGTGTGTAGGCGGCTGAGGCAAGAGCAACGCGTTCAGTACATGGTTTTCGCTTTTAAGCATATGTTCAATTTGGTAATGGCGAGACTTTCCGTGATGTGTTAATGTTGTGAGGAATCAGACTAAGAACTTGTCTGCTGGCATAGTCAATTTGACCTTCGGAGGCGTGCACGAGGCCCCGGCGACGCAACCTTCATGGACGCGAGGAGGACTTGTGGACATGGTGATGCCCGTGCTGGCGGGGGTGGCCGGGGCGTGCACACGACCCTCACTGAGAGTGTCGTTATTGGGGGCCGCAGCCCCTGCCCTTTCCACCCTCTAGGTCACCCGGCCCTCCACCCCGTCACTGCCTCGCTAAATTCTGCGAATGCCAGAGTTCATGAAGTTTATGAAAAAAATATAACTACTAACTCTTCTGCCTTCAACACACTTTCAAGGGGTCATTAAATTTGATGTTCATGGTGTAATTAAACGAGTACACTCCATTATCCGCGATGTAAGGCCGTTATTTACGTAGCCCATCATGACGTAAAGTCAATATATTAACGATTCACTTCTCTTAAAGAAAAACCCCCCACAAAGTTAGCTTCTTCGTATTATAACGCAAAGTAGCGCCGATGAAAGTGTAAATTAGTGTTTTTGGTAGCGGGCGACGCGCATGTCAGAGTGGCGACTCGGCCAATCACAAAGCTCTCCGGCTCGTGTTTGGCTGTGCTGCTTCCCTTCCAGTGTGTTGGAGCCCAGCGGTGGAAGGCGACTGGTGAAGTCTGTTTTAACTTCATTCAGAGCTGAGGGTTCGATGATGAGGATGATTTATGATTGCCCCGTTGTAGTGAGGGCGGGGCCTCAGGTCAGCTGGCGGCCCATTTGGCGGGAGCAGGGTGAAGAGGGAGGGTGATATTAACGAGCACAGTGCGGGCCGGGGTCAGCGGGAAGCATAACCAATCCACCAACCGTTGTTTGGGGGGGGGATAGAACTCGGTCACCCGGGCAGCAGGCCGAGCCTCTCCCAGCCAGGCCACCGCGGCCTCTGCTGGACGCTTGACGTGACATCCTCACCGGTTAGAAAAAAATGCGAAATGTTTGTGTATTATAATGGCGCTCATCTTTTGATTATCGTTGATTCTTTAATGTTCGGTGTGGCGGTAGCACCTCAAATACCTGCACCATAGACGGGGGAGGAGAACAACAGAAGCACAAAACTATGCATTATCAAGTGTTTTGCTCCTAAAGCAGTCGACGTAAGCCAGTAATAGCCGGGCCCACCGTGGCTGTAGCTTTGTGTGGCGCGGGGCGTGGGCGTTGGCGCTGCCTGTCTTGCTTGCGATGCTTAACGTGACGGCCTATAAAGTATCTGATGAAATTCCATTAATGATTCTGTAAATATTATTTTCTATTGTTTACTTACAGGTCAATATTTTGTGTATACTCTTTGGAAGGGGATGTTTCCGAGTATTCGTTTATTGAATGATATTTCAATGTTTACATTAAAAAAATATCTGACGGTGAGTGGGTTCCTGTTAACGGGAAGGGGGGAGGGGCAAAGTGCTGAGCGGGGAGAGGGAGAGGAGTGGAGAGGAGGGGAGAGGGAGGAACGAGGGTGAGAGCAACAAATATTTTCTATCTTTCAGACACTATCGCACGCACCGACACATCGTACACTAGCGCGGCCCGGGGCAGACGCTCCGGCCGGCCACTCGTAACACAGTCACTATATCACAAAGAGTCTCCGCGGCCGGCACGCCTCACACACGAGCTCAGCGCCGCGATGATCCTGGTCGTGGCGTTCGCCGGCCGTTGTGTCAGCACTGTTGGGCACACACAGCGACTCTCGACCTTCACTGGAACACCATCACACTCCCCGGCACATTCAACATATTAACGATACACAATATAATGTATCTCTGATACACGTATATATATATTTTTCAGCTGTGTTCATCGCCATCACAAGTACGCGGCCCATTACACAGCCACGCGTGTGATGCACTTGGCTCGATCCACACTCACTGGTAATGTTTCCTGTCGACACGTTTCCTCGAGGCAGCCACGGCGGCCAGGCAGAGCATCACACCTTCCCCACGAGTTCCTCAACACCTCCTCCCGCGAAGCAGCTTCCATCCGTCCTCCGTGAAGCCTCCTCCGGCGCCACGACGGTCGGGGGTGGACGAGGAGTATTTACTTAGTTGAGCAACAACGGTGATCATTCCGGCCTTGTAAATGTTATTTCCAGGAAATATATAAAATATGTAAACGAAATTCATAATACATATTAACAGCAAAGCAAAGACAAACGAAACTCATGCGTCAACTATTCACACATTTTCTTACTGTCCTCGTCGACATGCACCGAGGCTGCATTTAGACAAGACTTTTCTGTCTCGAAGAACAACTGGTGAACATGTTTTCATAGAGGCTTCACGGGTGACAGTCGTGTGCTGGACACGGACTGCGAGCTGCCTGATGGTGGTTCCAGTCTTCTTTTTTCTTCACGGAGGACTGAGGGAGGAGGAGAGGAGGGGGAGGGGGGAGTCGCGATGACTGCAGGAGTGAAACTGAACGTAGCCGCCTCATAGCAGAGCCCGTGTTCATATTGTGTTAGTGGTTTGTTCTAAATTCTCTATACAGTGGAGAAGGGTGTCTCTGGGCCGTGGCGTGAGGACCACTCAGGGCCCCGAGGCCTGGCCGGGCGCGGGTGTCGCTGGAAGGGTAGGGGGGGCAGCGGTTCAGAGGGCGGGCGTGCCTCATCTTAGGGTGGAGGCGGAGGCGTTGGCGGGTGAGAGGAGGAGGAGAGAAAGACAAAGAGTTAAGAGGATGACTTTGTAGGAAAAAGGTGTTCCTCTGTTTCCTGCGCTGGCTGTGAAGGGAAAGAAATACTATTAATATCATCATTATTATTATTATTATTATTATGATATATATGATTATTATGCTACTACTACTACTATTATTATTAGTCCTACTCCTCCTCCTCCTCCTCCTCCTATACTACTACTACTACTACTACAACAACAACTACTTACTACTATTAAAACTACAACTACTATTGCTCTTACTTCCTCTCCTATCACAGCATCAGCCCGGTTATTATGCTTGGCTGCTTACGGTTATCGAGCTCGCGGGTTAATTGTTTATGACGAAGCGGAGCCGTGAACAAATTACAACAACTACTCCACACACAGGGAAAGTTAAGCAAAACAAGCCCTACATGTGTGCGTGTGTGCGTGTGCGTGTGTGTGTGCGTGTGTGTGTGTGCGTGCGCCAGTGTCGTCCATTTACCGTGATACATATAATAGAGGCTTATGTGTCATCCCTAATTAGCAGGTGTAGTTTGCTTTTATCAGTCAGGTGTTTGCTCCCTCTCTCTCCCTCCCTCCTCATCTGCCCCCCGTCGGTAAGCCTGATTTAGCGCGTGTGTTCGGGAGAGTGTTAACACGAAGCCGCGGCCTCAGGAGTGGGAGAGAGGGGCGCCGCGGGACACTCTTTCATTAGGTATTTATCCGCCCGATTTATCCCTCACCGCGGACGCCCCAAAAGTGTGTGATCGTAGGTTAGGATTTCCTTGAGGGTTGGCGACGTGTTAGTGGGAGTGGCGGGTGACGTGATATTCTTCTGTGATGGTGTTGGGAAGAGTTTGAATTCTCTCTCTCTCTCTCTCTCTCTCTCTCTCGTAAAGAAAACTGCTTTTACAATTCTTCCTCCTCCTTCTCTTCTTCTTCCTCTTCCTCTTTATCCTCCGCCTTCACATTTCCTCCTCCTCTTCCTCCTCTTTCTCTTCTTCCTCTTCCTCTTTCTCCACTTTTACATTTCCTCCCCCTTCTCCACTTTTACATTTCCTCCTCCTTCTCTTCCAATTATTCCTCCTCCTCCTCGTCCTCCTTCTTCTAATCCTCTTCCTCCACGCCCCCACTCACCTTGGAATGAACGCTCCCACGCCCTGAAGGTCTCCGGGATGGTGGTGTGATGCGTGAGCCTCTCCGCGCCGATCTCCGCCACGCACTTGACCCGCAGGAGGCCGCTCTGGAAGTGGTAGGGCCGCGCCACAAACACCAGGCGGGAGATCTGCGTCAGGAGCCCGTCTTTGGACATGTACGGCCGCTCCCTCGACACAAGGTTCTGCGGCGCCTGAGACACGGAAGGAAGAACTTGTGTTAGTCTCCCCGCGTGAGCACAAGAAGGGGAAAGGAGGCTTGAGGACGGGAGATGTTTGAAGTCATGAAGAGGCAAAGGAAGGAAAATGTTTGAAGGTGTTTGAAGGCTTAAATAAGGAAGAGGCAAAGGAAAGAAGATGTCTGAAGGCTTTAAGGAAGAGGCAAAGGAAAGGAAGGATGTTTGAAGGAAGTTTAAGGAAGGTTTTAAGACGATGACATGAAGTTTACAGGCACTGAGGAAAGGTGGAAGAGTCAAAAGAGGGTGATAAATGAGAGAGAGAGAGAGAGAGAGAGAGAGAGAGAGAGAGAGAGAGAGAGAGAGAGAGAGAGAGAGAGAGAGAGAAAATGACAAAAAAAAAAGAAAAAAAAAAAAGAGGAGGATGTTGAGCGTTGCACTGTGAGGAAAAGGAGACGAAGAAAGGAGAGAAGAAAGAAGAGAAAGAGAATGCATAAGCCGAGTCTCTTCCGTGCGTTTAATATCCTGCTTTTTTTTTACTTGTCTGTTTGATGGTGAAGGTGAAATACACGTAATATACTTGTAGGAATTGACAAAAGGATGAAAGGTTTGCGGAGCTGTGTTTGAGTCACATTTCACACGCACAGACAGATAAATAGATAGAGATAGATAGATAGATAGATAGATAGAGAGAGAGAGAGAGAGAGAGAGAGAGAGATAAGAAGGAAAAAAATGAGGGGAAACAAGATAAGGAGGAGGAGGAGGAAGAGGAGGAGGAGGTATACACGCATGGAAAGGAAAACAAGGAGGGAAAGAAAAAAAAGAGCTCTGAGAAACGTGAAGATGATAAAAAGAGGAGAAGAGGAGGAGGAAGAGAAGGAGGAAGAGGAGAAAGAGGAGGAGGAGGAGGAGGAGGGGGAGGTATACACGCAAGGAAAGGAAAGCAACAAGATGAAAAAGAAGAGCTCTAAAAAACAGGAAGATGATTTAAAAAGGAGAAGAGGAGGAGGAAGAGAAGAAGGAAGAGGAGAAGGAGGAAGAAGAGGAACGAGCGTATCAATATGAAAAATAAAACTTGCTGAAGACGGAGAAGAAAGAATAAAAAAACACGAAACAAACTTGAGCTAAAAACAAACAAACAAGACAAAAGCTGATAAATGAGGAAAAAAAGGCAGAGGAGAAACAAGAAACGAGGAAACAGGAAAAGAAAATAAGAGGGAGAAGAAAAGAAACAGGAAGGAAGGCAACGCAAATGAAGCACAAGGAAACGCGAAGTGAAGGAAAATGATAAAGAAGGAAACGCCAAAGGAAGAAACTGAGGAGTCACACACACACGTAAGATACAGGATTGAAACACGACCGGATTACGTCATTCTCTCGTCTGCCATCCGGTATAAACACGAATGAAAAAACAGAGATAGAAGGAAAAGAGGAGAGAAAAAAAATAAAACAGGCTTAGCAACATGAACTAAGAAATAAAAAAAGATAGAAGGAAAAGAGAAAATAAATAAAATAAAATAAAACAGACTTGGCAACATGAACTAAAAAAAACTTCAGCAGATTAATGACGAAAAAAACGAGAAAAAAACGAAAGGAAAAAAATGTAATAGGAAAAGAGAAAGAATTAAAATAGAAAACAAACTTAGCAACATGAAAAACAAACAAAAAAACAGCAGATAAATGACAAAAAAAGAAAAAACGCGAAGGAAAAAATGCAATAGGAAAAGAGAAAGAATTAAAAAAGAAAACAGACTTAAAAGACGTGAAATAATACAAAAAAAAAAACGACAACAAAAATAGCATTGATGATAAAAAATGGAAGAGGAGGAGGAGGAGGAGGAGGAGGAGGAGGAGGTATACACTCATGGAAAGGAAAACAACAAGGAGGAGAAGAAAAAGGAAAAGGAAGAAGACGAAGCAAGGAAATACGGAAGAAAATATGAAGGAATAAAAAAAGAAAAGACTTAGAAACATGAACAAAAGCAGATAATTGAAAAAAAAAATAAAAGAACAGGAGAAACGAGACAAAAACAACAACTAAAGAAAATACGAAAGAAAATATGAAGGAAAAACAAACAAACAGACTTAGAAATCTGAACTAACAAAAAACAAAACAAATAACAAGAGCAGATGACAAAAAAGAAGAGAAGAAACGAGGAAAGAAACAAGAAAACAAAAAAAAAACAAAGAAAAAAGGAAAAAAAAAAACCCGCCAAGGAAATAAGAAGAAAAAAACACGAAAAAAACAGGAATAGAACACAAGGAAACAAAAAAACAAACAAAAAACAACAACAAGGAAATAAGAAAAAAAACACGAAAAAAAAAACAGAAATAGAACACAAGGAAACACGAGAAAGAAAACAAACAAACAAGAAAACCCTCAAAGAAAACAAGAAGCAAACACAAAAGCAACAGGGACGCAACACTAGAGCGGGGCACACATTCCCTCACCTGCCGGCCGTTGATTCTCCAGGACAGGTGGGTGGAGGGCCGCGAGGGGCTGGAGGTGCACACGAGGTCCACGGTGTCGTTGACGTGGTAGCGCGCCTTGCCCCCCGTGATGACCGGCCCGGAGGTGGGGGGCTCTGGAGGGCCGCAGGGGGAGGGGGAAGGAGAGACGTCTTTGAGTAAATCTTGTGAACTGGTGAGTGAGGTAGGAAGGGAGGAATGGAGGAAAGGAGGGAGGGAAAGGAAGAAGGAAGTGAAATTTAATGATAGAACGGGAAGGAAGAAAAGGAACGGAACTTTAGCAAGGAAAGGAGGAAGGGGAGAAAGGGAGAGAAAGGAAGAAAGGGAGAGAAAGGGAGAATGGACGGAACTTTAATGAGGAAAGGAGGAAGGGAAGAAAGGGAGAGAAAGGAAGAATGGAAGAAAGGGAGAGAAAGGGAGAATGGACGGAACTTTAATGAGGAAAGGAGGAAGGGAAGAAAGGGAGAGAAAGGAAGAATGGAAGAAAGGGAGAGAAAGGGAGAATGGACGGAACTTTAATGAGGAAAGGAGGAAGGGAAGGAAGGGAAAAAAAAGGGAGAGAAAGAACAAAACTTTAAGGGGAACTGGAATAGAGAAGGGAGAACGGGAAGGGAGAAGGAAGAAAGGGAGGAAAGAAACGGGAGAAGAAAGGGAGAGGGAATGGAACTGTGAAGAAGGGAACTGGAAAAGAGAAGGAGGAATGGAGTGGGAAGAGAGATAAGAGGAAAATAACGGAAAATGAAACTGGAACGTGAAATGGAAGGGGAAGGGGACGAGAGAACGGAAGCTACACGGTGCCTGACAACTCTCAACACCTTTCAAGCATTAATTCTTTTGTCCAGGTAAAGAATCTTATACTGAATCTTTCTTACACCCGCCACAAGAACCAGGAAAGAGGAAGGTGAGGAGGGCGAAGCAACGTGAAGACAAGGGGAACGCACAGAGGGAAGGGACCGTGGAATATCAACAAAGGCTCGCTGAATGATCTTGGAAACGCGAAAATGAAAAACCTAATGCATCGCCTAACACGGTAATTTCCTCGGCTCTCCATTACAAGCGCTGTCTGTGACCTTTGCCGCTGCTCCTCGCGTCAACAATGTAAAATGCTTTGAAGTGAAGTGGGAGAGAAAAATATTTAAAAACTGAAAAATAAGTCGACTTTTGAGGCGGTAGAGAAAAACGACAACGCGGATGAAATGTAGCGAATGGCTGTTTGCTGCAGCACTCAGTGAATGAAAGCTTGAAGCGGAATGGAGAATGATACGCAGAAATGTAAGCGTAAATAACGAACGGCTGAGAAACATAAGGATGGAACACAAGCAAAGGTATAAACAAACAAATGAAGAGAAAATCAATTAATGGACTCAAAATAAACAGAAGAATTACATAGGCCAAAAAAACAATTGTCGCTCGTGGAATAAGACAAAAAATATCAAACAGTTGAGAAAAATAAGGGGAAACTCAAGGAAATGCAAAAACATGAAAAATAAAATATAACTGGACTATATAAACAGGAAGAAAGACTTACATAAAAAAAACAACGTTGTCGCTATAGTGGAATAAAAAAATGAAACAGTTAACAAAAATAAGGTGAAAACAAGGTAAGGCAATAACGAAATAAAAAAATAAAATAAAACCGGACTATATAATCAGAGAAAAATAAAATAAAATAAAAAAGTTACTCTAGAAAAAAAAAAAAAACTTAGGAATTACAACAGACAGTGGCGGCGTTCAGAGTAACAACAACATAAAAAAAAAGCATTAGGGAAAGAGTAAAATAAGCCGCTTACTCATAACTCTCTTTTACATTAGGAAAGAAAAAAGAAGTTTCATTTCACTCATTCAATTAATCTGACACTTAAAACGCACAACGTGAAAACAACAGGAACGGAACGAGAGGGTGGGAAGGAAGGAAGGAAGAGAGGTTTGGAGGAGGGAGGGGAGGGAAGGAAAGGAGGGAGGCTTGCAGGAAGGAGGGAAGGGAAGGAGGGAGGGGGAGGGAAGGGAAAGAGGGAGGCTTGAAGGCGGGAGGGAGGGAGGAAGGGAAGGTAAGGAGGTAAGGAGGAGGGGGAGGGAAGGAAGGGGGGGAGGCTTGCAGGAGGGAGGGAAGGGAAGGGAAGGAAAGGAGGGAGGCTTGCAGGAGGGAGAGATGTGGAGGGAAGGAAGGGGGGGAGGCTTGCAGGAGGGAGGGAAGGGAAGGGAAGGAAAGGAGGGAGGCTTGCAGGAGGGAGGGAGGGAGGGAGGGGAGGGAAGGGGAGGAAAGGAAAGGAAGGAGGCTTGCAGGAGGGGGGGAAGGAAAGGAGGGAGACTTGCAGGAGGGATGGAGGGAAGGGGAGGGAAGGGAAGAAAGGGGACTTGTGGAAGGGAGGGAGGGGGAGGCAAAGAAAGGAGGGAGGGGAGGGAAGGAAAGGAAAGGAAGGAGAGAGAGAGGGAGGGAGAGGAGGGAAGGAAAGGAGGGAGGCTTGCAGGAGGGAAGGAGGGAAAGGGAGGAAAGGAAAGAAAGGGGACTTGTGGAAGGGAGGGAGGGGGAGGCAAAGAGAGGAGGGAGGCTTTCAGGAAGGAGGGAGGGGAGGGAAGGAAAGGAAGGAGAGAGAAAGGGAGGGAGGGGAGGGAGATCTTGCGGCATATCACGGAAACAAATACATAAGTCTTCAAACGCTGGTAATGTGGTCTCTGCTACTACTACTACTACTACTACTACTACTACTGCTACTACTACTACTACTACTACTACTTTTTTATCATTCTGTAATCTTCATCGCTTCTGGTCTTCTCTTTTCCTCTCTCCCTAGTGATTTGAAGCCGTTCTTAGTGAGTTGCATTGTTAAGTTTAAGTAAGGGTATTAGGGATAGGAGGAGGAGACGAGAGGACGAGAAGAAGAAGAAGAAGAAGACGAAGAAGAAGAAGAAGATAAAAGAGAAGAAGAAGAAGAAAAGAGGAAGAAGAAAGGTGAGGAGAGGTGAGGTGAGGTAAGGTAAGGTAAGGTAAGGCAAGGTTAGGTTTGGTAAGGTAAAGTAAGGTGAGGTGAGCTAGAGCAAGGCAAGGTGATGTGAGATGAGCTGAGATGAGAGAGGCGAAGGGCAACAGACATGAAGAGACACACCTATACACTAATGAGGTTACAATCACGAACATGTCACTCTTAGCCGAGGACCAAACACCCAGGGATGCAACAAGTCCTCGATCGAAAACCTCAGGAAACACCGATGGCGTCCGGGAACGAGCCTTGTAATGCCCGAATTGGCGGCCACGAGGGACAGCCGGCGCAGGGGAAGGATGGTTAGTCAATTTTAACTTTTCTTTGACATACATCCTTGTGAGTGGTGCCCCGGTAACTTTTTTCATCAAATTTATGAGAGTCCCGCGGATAAAGTTGGGCCATTAAGCCATTCTGAACCGAACTAAAGGGGAGGGTGGCTGAAGGAGAGGAGGGTTTGTGTGGCTGCCCGGCTGACTTCTGCGGCCCACTGATGATCGCCTGCAGCACACACACACACAGCACGCAGGATGAACAACACACGCACGGACCCACGCAGGCAAGTCAGCAACGGCCTATACACTTGAGAGGTAAAAACGGGCCCCAGCAGCATCGGTAACCCTCACACAGGCACACAAAACTTAGGAGAAAGGAGACAGATGGAAGTTTCTTATATGTTTTCTCCCTTCAGTAAGAGACACATCAGAATCTACACTTGGAAGATAAAAACGGGCCACCACCAGCAGCATCAGCAACCATCACACAGGCACACAAAACTTAGGAGAAAGGAGACAGATGGTAGTTTCTTATGTTTTCTCCCTTCAGTAAGGGACACATCAGAATCTACACTTGGAAGATAAAAACGAAACCCAACATCATCATCAGCAACCCTCACTCGCACGGGCACACACAAAAAAAGTTCCTATCATCAGGTAATCCAACTTTTTCTGTAGCTCGTCGTCAGCCACCATTTCTTAAGACGTCTCAGAAACTAAATTAATCGAGTTACCCTTTGGAGCTCGTCAACCACCTCTCGTTTTCCTTGATAGATTGACGTTCAGCCGACCCGCTTTCTTTCCCTTGTGTAGAGTTTAATGCATCGCTTTTACCTACGAGAGAGAGAGAGAGAGAGAGAGAGAGAGAGAGAGAGAGAGAGAGAGAGAATAAAAAAAGCTTCCATCTACCTCCTTTCTCCTTTCTTGAATAGACAAATGTTTAGTGAATTCCTTTTCCTTACGTTGTTTTTGGTGAGTTGCTTCCATGTCAAATATAAAGTACCTTCCATATTTTCCATCTCCTTTTTTTAATACACACATTTAGTCAATCAAATTTCTCTTTCTTTGCTGTGTTACTTTCACCTTTACCTGCAAAGACAAAAATAAATTCCTTTCATTCATTTCCAGAGTAGCTGTCCACCGACCACTCACCGATCACCAGCAGGCTTCCCCGACCAGTCACAGTGTTGAAGTCGGGGCCCTCCGCCGACACCTCACACCGATACTGCCCGGACGTGTTGAATCCGACTTGCTTCAGCACCAGGCGTCCGGGCTGCGAGTTCTCCTCCTGCAAGGCACAGAGGGAGGGAAGGGTTAGCTCAGCGTTGCCAGATTATCGTATTCACCACTTCGTCGTTATTACTTTTAAGCCTCAAACTCTCGTACCTACAAAAATAACAATACAAAATTGAAGTTATCGTTAAAACTCCTATCTATTGATGTTTGTTTGTTTGTTTTTGCTATAGTTATTGGTCAGAAACTACGAAAATGCAATGCGATGGGTACGATAACTTGGCAACGCTGGGTTAGCTGAAAGGTGTTAGGTAAGGCGCAGGTGAAGGAGAGGTAAGTTAGGTAAGGCGAGGTAAAGTGGCAAGGTGGTGGTTGTTATGGTGAGGAGGGAAATGGGTAAGCGAGGGTAAGAGGGAGGAGGGAGGCTTGAGTTAGCGTTGAGGTAAGGTAGGTTTTGTTAAATAAATTGCAGGTGAGAAAGGTGAGGTGAAAGGCAAGTTAGGTAAGGCGCAAATGAGGGAGAGGTGAGGAGGAGAACGGTAAGTGAGGGTAAGAGGGTGAAAGGAAGGATGGAGTTAGAGTTGAGACAAGGTGAGTTTCTTTAAAAAAATTACAGGTAAGAAAGGTAAGGTGAAAGGTAAGCGGCAAGTGATGGAAGGTAAGGAAGGGGAGAAGGAGAAAGCGTGTGATGTGTTGATGGGTTAAAAGGTAAGGTTAGGTTACTCATTACGCTAGGCAAGTCGCAGGTGACATAGGAGGTGAGAAAGGGTATTGGAAAGGGGGAGAAAGGTGTTTGAGAGGTCAGTGGGCTGAAGGGTGAGGTTGGGTGAGATTAGGTTTCATATTATTACGCTGGGAAAGATTCAAATAACATATAGGTGGTTCACGGTCCAGAAGAAGGGTCAAACTACCACCAGGGTCATAAAACTAGCCCTGGAAATGCCCACAACTCCCACGAAAGCCTTGTCAGATATGTGTGATTGGTGACAAGGGTTTAACAGTATGGCCCGAAGCGTGTGAGGCAAGGGTCAAACTACCACCAGGGTCATAAAACTAGCCCTGGAAATGCCCACAACTCCCACGAAAGCCTTGTCAGATATGTGTGATTGGTGACAAGGGTTTAACAGTATGGCCGAAGCGTGTGAGGGGTGGGTGGGATAAAAGATTGAGAGAGGCTAGGAATGCATATGAAAAGAAAGATAGACTGATGCGCCGGATGACAAGGTGCCGTGGGAGTCATAGAAAAAAGTAGATGACAAGTGGAGACAAAAGAAATACAAAGAAACAAAGAAACGTAAGTCGGAAATAACATCGGTAAGACGACGAACGAACGAACGCCGGAGGAAGAATGACGAGGAACTTTGAGTGACTGACTGACTGCATGACTGTGTGTGCGTGTGCGTGTGCGTGAGCGAGAGCGAGAGCGAGAGAGAGAGAGAGAGAGAGAGAGAGAGAGAGAGAGAGAGAGAGAGAGAGAGAGAGAGAGAGAGAGAGAGAGAGAAGAACATGTTTTTTTGTTTTTTTTACAGCAAAGGAGACAGCACAAGGGCACAAAAAAAGGAAACAATAATAAAAAAAAAGCCCGCTACTTATATAAATCCTTTGACACTAACACAGCGATACATAAGAAAAGGCTTGGGCGAGTGAGGTTCAGAGGCAGTGCACGAAACAACACATTAATTTCGGCGGTTCACAAGGGGGGGCGGCGCACGAGAGGGAGCGTCCCCACTTCGAGCCCCGGCGTAACGAGGTGGAGCAGGGCACACACACACACACACACACACACACACACACACACACACACACACACACACACTTATGAGTCCCGCCTCTTCTGTTGCTACTCCTACGCCCTCAGGTTGAAAGCGAGCCGATGTACGCTTGACAGTGGCTTTGACTGAGGCATTTC
>NC_066564.1:8529214-8551714 GCF_024679095.1 Eriocheir sinensis
ATATATATATATATATATATATATATATATATATATATATATATATATATATATATATATATATATATATATATATATATTATATATATATATATATATATATATATATATATATATATATATATAATATATATATATATATATATATATATATATATATATATATATTATATATAAATATATATGCAGAACGTGTATTATTATAATTTTCTTTATATATATATATATATATATATATATATATAACTGAAATTACAACTGAATTATTTATTACTGGCTTATCTTCAAATCCCAATGTGACTTAGCCACTGTAAAAAGCCATCAGGATTTGGTGCTACAAAAATAGGAATTTATGACGTTTTGGCCGAAAATTTGACTGAAATCGATATTAAAATTATCCTGCGGACCCTTGAACATTCCACGGACCCTACCTATATATATATATATATATATATATATATATATATAAATATATATATATATATATATATATATATATATATATATATATATATATATATATATATATATATATATATATATATATATATATATATATATATATATATATATATATATATATATATATATATATATATATTTTTTATATATAGACAGTTCAAGGGCACACAAAAGCAAACATTAATGAAAAAAAGCCCGCTACTCAGTGCTCCTAAAAAGAATCCAAAGAGGTGTTGAGGAAGGTGAGAGCTGGGTGTTGTCAAAGAATAGGGGAGAGTTGTTTGGAAGATGGTGTCGAGTGGATAGGTGGAGAAACTGTGTTTTTGAGGCGTTGAAGGACACCACACACACACATATATATATATATATATATATATATATATATATATATATATATATATATATATATATATATATATATATATATATATATATATATATATATATGTGTGTGTGTGTGTGTGTGTGTGTGTGTGTGTGTGTGTGTGTGTGTTTCGGGCACTCATCAGTAATTTTTTTATTGTAGTTGGGATAATGCGTAAGGGTTTTCGTTTGTTGACAATGAATGCAGCGAGAGAAGTGATTTTCTTGTTCCAATTTACAAATGAGTAATCTATTCTTCGTTCCTTACATTTTCTAGTCATTTCTTTTTTATTGCTCGTCTTTTTGGTGCTTTTCTTATTGCAATCCATAACTAACTAATCTATTATTTGTTCCTTATATTTTCCAGGTATTTCTTTTTATTAACTTGTATGCTTGTCTTTTTTGTTCTCTACTTCTTCCAATCTATAACTAACTAATCTATTCTTCGTTCCTTATATTTTCCAGGTATTTCTTTTTATTAACTTGTATGCTTGTCTTTTTTGTGCTATTCTTATTCCAATCTATAACTAACTAATCTATTCTGCGATCCTTATTTTTTTTATTTACTTCTTTTCATTAACTTCTATGCTTGTCTTTTTGGTGCTGTTCTTATTCCAATATATAACTAACTAATCTATTTTCTTTCTTTATATTTTCTAGTTATTTCTTTTCATTAACTTGTATGATTATCTTTTTGGTACTTTTCTTCTTCCAATCTATGACTAACTAATCTATCCTTTGTTCCTTTTATTTTCTAGTTATTTCTTTTATTAACTTGTATGCTCGTCTTTTTGGTGCTTTTCTTATTCCAATTTATAACTAACTAATCTATTCTTCTTTCCATATTTTTCTATTTACTTCTTTTCATTAACTTCTATGCTCGTCTTTTCAGTACTTTCCTTATTCCAGTCTATAACTAACTAATCTATCCTTCGTTCCTTTTATTTTCTAGTTATTTTTTTATTAGGAATAAAAAAGTACCAAAAAGACAGGCATAGAATTTAATGAAAAGAAAAACTTGGAAAAATAAGGGAAGAATAGATAAGAGAGTTATAGATTGAAATAAGAAAAGTACCAAAAAGACGAGCATAGAAGTTAATGAAAAGAAATAACTAGAAAATAAGGAACGAAGAATAGATTAGTTAGTTATAGACTGGAATAAAGAAAAGTACCAAAAAGACGAGCATAGAAGTAAGTGAAAAGAAGTAATTAGAAAAATATGGAAAGAAGAATAGATTAGTTGGTTATAACTTAGAATAAGAAAAGCAGCAGAAAAGACAGGCATACAAGTTAATAAAAAAGAAATAGCTAGAACATATAAGGAACAAGGAATAAATTAGTTATAAATTGGAATAAGAAAAGAACACAAAAGGACGATCATAGAAGTTAATGATAAGAAATAACTAGAAAATATAAGAAAAGAATAGATAAGTTAGTTATAAATTGCAATAAGAAAAGAACCAAAAAAAGACAAGAATACAAGTTAATAAAAAGAAATACCTGGAAAAATAAGGAAAGAATAGATTAGTTAGTTATAGATTGGAATAAGAAAAGTACCAAAAAGACGAGCACACAAGTTAATAAAAAGAAATAAGTAGAAAAATAAGGAACGATAAATAGATTAGTTAGTTATAGATTGGAATAAGAACAACACCAAAAAGACAGACATAGAAGTTAATAAAAAGAAATAAGAAGAAAAATATGGAACGCAGAATAGATTAGTTAGTTATAGATTGGAATAAGAAAAGTACAAAAAAAAGAGAGCATACAAGTTAATAAAAAGAAATACCTGGAAAATATGAGGAACGAAGGATAGATTAGTTAGTTATAGATTGGAATAAGGAAAGTACTAAGAAAACGAGCATAGAAGTTAATGAAAAGAAGTAAAGAGAAAAATATGGAATGAAGGATAGATTAGTTAGGTATGAATTGGAATAAAAAAAAACACCAAAAAAGACAAGCATAGAAGTTAATACAAAGAAATAGCTAGAAAATATAATGAACGAGGAATAGTTTAGTTAGTTATAAATTGGAATAAGAAAAGAACCCAAAAAGACGAGCATAGAAGTTAATGAAAAGAAATAACCAGAAAAATAAGGAAAGAATAGATTAGTTAGTTATAAATTCGAATAAGAAAAGTGCCAAAAAGACGAGCATAGAAGTTAATGAAAAGAAATAACTAGAAAAATATAAGGAAAGAAAACAGATTAGTTAGTTATCAATTGGAATAAGAAAAGCACTATAGAAAACAAGCATAGAAGTTAATAAAAGAAATACTTCGAAAATAAGAAACGAAGAATAGACAAGTTAGTTATAAATTGGTATAAGAAAAGAACCAAAAAAGACGAGCATACAAGTTAATGAAAAAAAATAACTAGAAAATATAAGGAAAGAGAAATAGAGTAGTTAGTTTTTGATTGGAATAAGAAAAGTACCCAAAAGACGAGCATACGTATTAATAAAAAGAAATATCTGGAAAAATAAGGAAAGATTAGATTAGTTATTTATAGACTGGAATAAGAAAATCACACAAAAAAGACAAGCATACAAGTTAGTGAGAAGAAATAACTAGAAAAAAAAGGAACGAAGAATAGATTAGTTATTTATGGATTGAAATAAGAACAGCACCAAAAAGACAGCATACAAGTTAATAAAAAGAAATGACTAGAAAATATAAGGAACGAGAAATAGATTTGTTAATTATAGATTGGAACTAAAACAGCACCAAAAAGACAAACATAGAAGTTAATAAAAATAAATAAGTAGAATAATATAAGGAAAGAGAAATAGATTAGTTAGTTATAGGTTGGAATAAGAAAAGTACCAAAAAAGACAAGCATAGAAGTTAATAAAAGAAATATCTCGAAAATAAGGAACGAAGAATAGATTAATTACTTATAAATTGGTATAAGAAAAGCACTAAAAAAGACAAGCATACAAGTTAATGAAAAGAAATAACTAGACGAATAAGGAACGAAGGATAGATTAGTTAGTTAAAGATTGGAATAAGAAAAGAACCATAAAAGACAAGCATAGAAGTTAAAGAAAATAAATAACTAGAAAATATAAGGAAAGAAAAATAGATTAGTTAGTTATAGATTGGAATAATTAAAGAACCAAAAAAGACAAGCATTCAAGTTAATGAAAAGAAACAACTAGAAAATATAAGGAAAGAAAAATAGATTAGTTAGCTATATATTGGAATAAGAAAAGAACCAAAAAAGACAGGCGTATATGTTAATGAAATAAAATAACTAGGATATATAAGGAAAGAAAAATAGATTAGTTAGTTATAGATTGGAATAAGAAAAGCACCAAAAATGACAAGCATTCAAGTTAATAAAAAGAAATAGCTAGAAAATATAAGGAACGAAGAATAGATTAGTTAGTTATAAATTGGAATAAGAAAAGCACCAAAAAAGACAAGCATACAAGTTAATAAAAAGATGTAGCTAGAAAATATAAGGAAAGAGGAATAGATTAATTAGTTATAAATTGGAATATGAAAAGAACCCAAGGAGACAAGCATAGAAGTTAATGAAAAGATATAACAAGAAAAAATTAGGAAAGAATAGATTAGTTATTTATTGATTGGAATAAGAAAAGCACTAAAAAGGCGAGCACAGAGGTTAATAAAAAAAATAACTAGAAAAATAAGGAACGAAGATTAGATTAGTTATTTATAGACTGGAATAAAGAAAAGTACCAAAAAGACGAGCATAGAAGTTAATGAAAAGAAGTAAATAGAAAAATATGGAAAGAAGAATGGATTAGTTAGTTATAAAATGGAATAAGAAAAGCACCAAAAAAGACAAGCATACAAGTTAATAAAAAAAAATAACTAGAAAAATATAAGGAAATAAAAATAGATTAGTTAGTTATAGATTGGAATAAGGAAAGTACCAAAAAAGACGAGCATAGAAGTTAATAAAAAGAAATAACAAGAAAAATAAGGAAGGAAGAATAGATAAGTTAGTTATAAATTGGAATAAGAAAAGCACTAAGAAAGAGAGGCATAGAAGTTAATAAAAGAAATACCTCGAGAATATGGAACGAATAATAGATTAGTTAGTTATAAATTGAAATAAGAAAAGCACTAAAAAAGACAAGCATAGAAGTTAATAAAAAGAAATAACTAGAAAAAATATAAGGAAAGAAAAATAGATTAGTTAGTTATAAATTGAAATAAGAAAAGTACCAAAAAAGACGAGCATAGAAGTTAATAAAAACAAATAACAAGAAAAATAAGGAAAGAAGAACAGATAAGTTAGTTATAAATTGGAATAAGAAAAGCACTAAAAAAGAAAGGCATAGAAGTTAATAAAAGAAATACCTCGAAAATATGGAAGGAATAATAGATTAGTTACTTGTATATTAAAATAAGAAAAGCACTAAAAAAGACAAGCATAGAAGTTAATGAAAAGAAATAACTAGAAAATATAGAGAAAGAAAAATAGATTAGTTATTTTTAAATTGGAATAAGAAAAGTACCAAAAAGACAGGCATAGAAGTTAATGAAAAGAAATAACTAGAAAATATATATAAAAAAAGATTGATTATAGCTGGGTTGGTCTGCCAGTCTGTCAATCTCAAGATGGGGCTGGGATGGTCTCTGAGTATTATTGTGGGTACTAGCTGGGTTGATCTGCGGGTATATGGGTCTAAAAATGGGTACAAGTTGTCCTCTGAGTGTTATTGTGGGTTCTGGCGGGTCTCATGGTCTCCGGCGGGTCTTGGTGGAGTCTCGCAGTCTGGTCACACCTTGCGGAATATCAATATGAAACACGACAGCACGACGGACGATAAAACACGACTCAGGTCTCTCTCTCTCTCTCTCTCTCTCTCTCTCTCTCTCTCTCTCTCTCTCTCTCTCTCTCTCTCTCTCTCTCTCTCTCTCTCTCTCTCTCTCTCTCTCTCTCTCTCTCTCTCTCTCTCTCTCTCTCTCTCTCTCTCTCTCCTCTCTCTTATGCTTTATGTAAACCTTAACTTTTTCTTTTTCCTTCCTCTGCCTTTCTACTTTCCATTTCCTCCCTCTACTGTCTTCCTCACAATGGTTCCTTTCTTCCACTTCTCTTTTCTCCTCGTCTACTCACTACAGTATATACCGCCTTTCCTTATTCCTCTTCCTCCTTTTGTCTTTCTTTTTCCTCCTCTATCTTCTATTCTCATCTCCCCTTCAAGTCTCATCCCTCATTCCTGGCGCTTTCTCTATTCTTTCTTTCGTAGGCCCCCCTCCCGTTCCCCTCCTCTTGTTTTCTTTGTTTTTTATTCCTTCTCTATCTTCCTCTCTCTTCTCTTCAGTTCTCATTCCACTTCCTGACTGCTCTCTATCCTTTCTTCCCTATTATCTTTGTCTATATTCCTTCTCTATCTTCCCTTCTCCCCTTAATGTCCCTTATCTATCCCTTTCTAACGTGGATACCCCCTTCTGTTTCCCTTTGCTTATTTCCTTTTTCTTTATCTACCTTTCTGATTTTCTCTTCAATTCCCATCTTCTCCTTAATGTTTTCCCTCCCTCGGTCACATCATTTCACTTCCCAGCCATTCGTTCTATAAGGATTCACAACATGGCTTCCGTAACAAGAGATCCTGCCTATCAAACCTACTGACCTTTTCTCAGTTTAAAACGTAATCCTTCTGTCTCTTTCTTTATCTCTCTCGCTCTTGAACACATATCCCCTCCTTTCTTCCTACCTCTTCCCCCCCACCCCCCTATCTCTCTCTCGTATATACATCCCCTCCGTTCTTCCTTCCTCTTCCTCTTCCTCTCCTCTTTTTCTCCCTCTCGCGGCACCGCTCCTATCAATCTCCCTCCCCCCCTCCCCATGGGTCCATAACTTCCCCATATCTTAATGGTTCTAGTGCCACAGGGGAGGAAAACAGCCCCCCCCCCCTCTCTCTCTCTCTCTTTATTTCTTACTTTTTTTCCATTTCTCTTTCTCTGCAGTCACCTAATCCTCCATAGCCACACACACACACACACACACACACACACACACACAGTCACGCTCTCTCGCAATAGCCAAATTCTGACGACCTCTTCCTCTCCTCCTTCCTTCACCTCCTCCTCCTCCTCCTCCTCCTTCCCCAAACACTTAATCTACCCCCTTATTCTCTCCTCCTCCTCTTCCTCTTCCCTCTTCTTCTTCCTCCTTTAATGCAGCACAACCTGCCACTTCCCCTCCTTTTTTTTTATCTTCCTTCACTTTCTCCTCCTCCTCCTCCTCCTCCTTCCCCAAACACTTAATCTAACCTCTTATGCTCTCCTCCTCCTCTTCCTCTTCCCTCTTCTTCTTCCTCCTTTAATGCACCACAACCTGCCACTTCCCCTCTTTTTTTTTTCCTCTTCCTTCTCTTCTCCTTCCCCAAACACTTAATCTAACCTCTTATGCTCTCCTCCTCCTCTTCCTCTTCCCTCTTCTTCTTCCTCCTTCAATGCATCCCAACCTACCACTTCCCCTCCTTCTTCTCTTCCTCCCCAAACACTTAATCTACCCCCTTATACTCTCCTCCTCTTCTTCCTCTTCCCTCTTCTTCCTCCTTCTTCAATGCACCCCAACCTATCACTTCCCCTCTTCCTTCTCTTCCTCTTCCTCCTTCTTCCCCTTCTTCTCCTTCAGTTCGCATCAGGCATATTGTCCCGTATAGGAAGATCACAAGGGCTGGGAAATGTATAGCTTCAGAACACACGGCCCAGCTGATTGTCACGTATTATTCCCGGGTTCCGAATCGAGGTCATCTTTCCCGCGCCGCCGCCACGCCATTATCAGAAAACCAAACATCGGTATTGGCCGCTGCGGTGTGCCTCGCTAACCCTACTTCCGCTCTCTCTCTCTCTCTCTCTCTCTCTCTCTCTCTCTCTCTCTCTCTCTCTCTCTCTCTCTCTCTCTCTCTCTCTCTCTCTCTCTCTCTCTCTCTCTCTCTCTCTCTCTCTCTCTCTCTCTCTCTCTCTCTCTCTCTCTCTCTCTCTCTCTCTCTCTCTCTCTCTCTCTCTCTCGCTCTCTCTCTCTCTCTCTCTCCTCTCTCTCTCTCTCTCTCTCTCTCTCTCTCTCTCTCTCTCTCTCTCTCTCTCTCTCTCTCTCTCTACTCTCATCGCCTCTCCTCTCCTCTTTCTCTCTCTCTCTCTCTCTCTCTCTCTCTCTCTCTCTCTCTCTCTCATTCTCTCTCTCTCTCTCTTTCGGTCCCTTAGTCACTATTTGTCTTTTCTTTTATAGTTCTTCTCTCTCCATCTTCCTTTCTTTGTCAATTTCACTGTCTTCTTTCCTTTTCTTTTTTTTTCGTTTTTTTCCTTCATCGATATTAATTCTGTTTCCCCTTTCTTCCTCTTTCCTTCCTGTTTGTCTTTCCTTCATTATTTATTCTATCTCCATCTTTCTTTCTCTATCTCGATCTTCTTTTGTTTTTTCTTGCATTTTCTCATCATCCATATTCGTTCTTTTCCTCTTTTCTTCCTCCGCTTCTTCTCTTCATCGACTCTTCCTTAGTTTCAGCTTTTTCGTCCCTCTACTGTTTTGTTTTATTTTCCTTCCCCGTCATCATCACGCATTGCTCTTTCATCCCTTTTCTTTATATTCTTTCTTTCTTTATACTGTTACTTTTAGCGCGACGCAGTTTCCTTTATCTCTCATTCTTTACTATTTGTACTTCCTTTTCTCAATTTTCTTTCATCTCTCTCTCTCTCTCTCTCTCTCTCTCTCTCTCTCACCACACACACACATTCACGCTCCGCTTTCACTAATAATAACTGCCTTTTTTTTGCGTTTTCCGACTCTATATAAAGCTCCTTCCCCCCCCTCCCCTTCCTATGCCTCTTTCTTTCTTTCTTTCTTCCAGCCTCCTTCTCCTCCTTTCCCCCTTGAATACTTAGGTTAGTACTGTCAGACGAACTTCCGCCCCTCACATTAACTATTTCCAAAAGCCGAAGAGGAGAGTAATCGCGTTCTTATGAGTGTTTCTTCACGTTCAAGGCACAGAAGAAGGGTCACACTATTATCAGAAGGGTCAGACGCTTTTCCCTCTCTCATTAACTATTTCCAAAGGTCTAAAAGGAGAGCAATCGGGTTCTCATGTGTGTTTCTTTACGCTCAGGGCACAGAAGAGGGGTCATATAACTACCCATGGAAATGCCCCCAAAACTCCCAACGAAAGCCTTGTCAAATGTGTGTGGCTACTTGGGGGACGGAATGCTTTAAAAATTCGACCCTTAACATCTTGGACCATTTACTAAAGGTTTGCCGCCTCACTCACTCACTCCTTTCATTACCACAGACTTCTCCCTCCCTCACACGAGCACTGGACACGGCCAATCAACAGACACATGAGTAAATAAAGAATGACTGAATCCGATGAAAAAAAGTTGAGTTAATGAGTAAATAGCTTAATATTCCTCCCAACAAGTGCTCATTTTGGGGGCTCAAGTACATTCCAGATCTGTGTGTGTGTGTGTGTGTGTGTGTGTGTGTGTGTGTGTGTGTGTGTGTGTGTGTGTGTGTGTTAACAGCAAGGGAGGCAGCTGAAGGCCAAAAAATAAGTCAGCAAAATAAAAAAAAGAATGAGAGATCAGAAGAGAGGTCGATTTCGGTAGGAGGTGTGTGTGTGTGTGTGTGTGTGTGTGTGTGTGTGTGTGTGTGTATCAGTAAGTAAGTAAGGTAGGCAGGTATGTATTATAGGTATGTATGCTAATGAATGGTTGTTAGGTAGGTATATATAAAGGAATTCTAAGCTATCTCCTCATTAATTTATTTTTCTCATCTTATTTACATCTTTTTTTAAACCGTGAACGGATGCGTATTGAAGCGTCGTGTCCCGTGTTTATTTGAGGAATATAAAAGTTTGGGGTAAGGAAAAAGTGAAAGATAAAGAAGGGCAGAATAAGAGGTCGGTAAGGGTAGGAAGGGATAGTTAAGTGGAACGGAAGGATAGGTAGGGATAGGTACGGATAGTTAAGTGGAACGGGAGGGTAGGGTACGATATGGATAAGGATAGGTAGGGATAGGTACGGATAGTTAAGTGGAACGGGAGGGTAGGGTACGATATGGATAAGGATAGGTAGGGATAGTTAAGTGGTAGAAAGGGTGGGATACGAGGTGGGTAAGGGTAGGAAGGGATAGTTAAGTGGTAGAAAGGGTGGGATACGAGGTGGATAAGGGTAGGAAGGGATAGTTAAGTGGTACGGAAGGATAGGTACGGATAGGTAAGTGGTACAAAAGGATAGTTAAGAGGTGGGCAAGGGTAGGAAGGAATAGTTAAGTAGCACAAAAGGATAGGATAAGATGTCGGTAAGGGTAGGAAGGAATAGTTAAGTGGTACAATTGGGTAGGATACGAGGTGGGTAAGGATAGGTGGCGATAATTAAGAGGTAGGTAAGAGTACGTGCGGAGAGCTAAGTGGTGGAGAATGGCAGGGTACGAGGTCGGTAAGGGAAGGTACGGATAGCTAAATGTCAGGAAGGAACGCGTAAGTACATATTTACATAGATTTACATAGAAAATCAGACCACACAGACCCCATGGCTTAAGCCTTAAACCTAAGTGATTCTATATTAATTAAATGGCTCCAAAACGTTGCATCTCTACTCTAGTTAATATTAAGTTCAAGGAAGCGACGGTCGAGCTTGTTTTTAAAGGAGTCAATCGTGTTACACTGGACCGCTGAAGGTTGGAGCTTATTCCATTCTCGCACTACAACGTTGGTGAAGAAAAATTTGGTGCAGTCTGAATTTACCTGTCTACATTTGAGTTTTATGCCATTGTTCCTCGTTCGCAAAGTGTCATCGGTCATAAACAATTTTGATCTGTCTACATTCGTCAAAATGCTCTGCAGGGACTTTAATATAGATGGAATGGTAGAGTGGCAGGTACAGGTCAAGGCGTAGATTTGTAGGGAATTTTTTTACGGGGGTGATTAACCAGGAATCAATGAACACTGAATAGGAGAAAATGTCACAGGAATACATTGAAGGAAAGGGAGAACCAAATAAAATGAGAAATAAAAACGGACACTTTTCCTAATTATGTTGTTTTATGCAAATGTTCTCTCTCTATCATTCTCTATCTCTCTCTTCTTCGTGTGTGTCTGTGTATGTCTCTGTCTTCTCTTCCCCTTCTCTTCTCTCACCTCCTCTCTTTCTCTCTCTGTATTGTGCCGCCACCACTACTGAAGAGACGAACAATTGTTTTCTCTCTCGTCAATCAAACTTTTCACTCCCGCAGCATCAGGCTTCAAACGCTGCGCCAGAATGGAAAAGTTCAGAGACATTTAAAGGTTATTGTGTACTGTCACCACTACCGGCACCGAGCTATACCTGCCTACTGGTACTCTTTTTTTTTTTTTTTTGTTGTTCCTTTCTTTACTACGGCCATCACCTCCTCCTCTTCTTCCTCCTTTTCCTTCTCCTTCCTGTAGCGCCGGTAAGCTCTCTTGAGGGGCCCCTTGGATGGCCCCAGCCCGTTAGTGGCCCAGGCGTATCTTATTTATAGTTGCTGGCGTGACATATGAATTCAGTAATTAATCAACAGAAAACCAAATAACGGATTCACAAGATTCCATCAAACATCTTTTCAACGTCTAAAGGCAGAGAAAATAACAAATCTAAAAAAAGCAAATAAAGAGACTAACAAGCTCCCATCAAGTCATTAATCAAGAACGGCCTTTTTTATTCGGCTTCAGAGCACACCTAGCAATGGGCGACTCAACTAACTAACCACAGAGACGCTCACATCCTGCCTTTACCGTGACGGGCCGCAGCAAGGCATCACACACCCCACATCCTGCTTCTCCCGTCCCCTTCCCTCCCCCCCACCCGTCAGACAGTCAACACACATGAGCCTTTAGGAATCAAGCCGCACACGTCCCTTTCTCCCAGACATCCCGATCTCGTCTCGTCTCTCAGCATCAGATCATCAGGCATCTCAATAACACAACAGACGGCAAATTGGGCTGAAAGGGAAACGTCAGCCTTGTTAAAAATCTCCCAGTTACAGCTTGTTACTGCACACACACACAGAGAGAGAGAGAGAGAGAGAGAGAGAGAGAGAGAGAGAGAGAGAGAGAGAGATATCCACCAACAATATTTTAAAACTTACTCATGTTCAACTAAACCCAGAACCACTTCCCCCATTAGCTTTTTCTTTCCTCCTCCTCTTTTTCTCTCCATTACTTCTTTCCTCCTCTTTCTTACTGCTCTCTTCCTCTCTACTTCCCCACTTCTCCCATCTTCCTCATTTTTACCTCTTGAATCTTCCTCCCTTCATTTCTCTCTTCTCTTTCTTTCATTCCTCTCTTCTTCCCTTCATCTTCCTTCCTCCTCTTTCTTCTTTTTTTCCTTTTCCTCCTCCTAAAAAATCACTGTTTCCTGGTAGTCTATCAATCACTATGGCATCAGGAAGTCTTAGAGCCATATTACCAGACATTTCCGACTCCTACAACAAATATCTCGTAAGGCGATTATTTCTAGAGGAGACTATTTTATTTTTTATAGTCGGGTTCTCATGCGTTTTCTTTTATCGTCCAAGGTGCAGAGGCCTTTTCGAACTATCACCAGGCTCGTAAAACTAACTACCCAAGGAAATACTCACGACCTCTACGCATACAAATTTATCAGGGTTTTTGGGCGATATTTTTAGACTGATATGTTTAAGAATACAGACTTTGTTCTCGCTATCCTTGTCTTTTCCTACTGTGTTTATACTCACGCCCCTGTCTCAGTTACGTTTCTCTCCCTGCATTGTTCCTCTCCCCTCCCTCTCTCCCAGCCCGCACCCCACACGCATACACACAACACAACAACACACAAATACACACTCCCACTCCCTCCTCCTCCTTCTCCACACAAAACACAACACACCAGCACACCACCACCACCACACAAACACACACACACACAGGTACATCCATCCACTCTCATGCACATACACAATTCTTCCGCTCCTCTCTCCCCTAATTGGACGCGGCTGGCTTTCATCCCAGTTCTGAGATCCAATTACAAATACCATCAAAAGGGAGGTTGTTATCGAGGCTCATAGCGGGGACGTAAACACTGATTCTGGCAGTACCCGAGCCGCCGAGATGTGGCAGGTGTGAACGACTCTGCATAACAATACTTAGAGCTTAGTAAGGCATGTTAAGGGGGTGTATGGAGGGGAGAAAGGGACGCTGTGAAAAGTGATAAAAGAAGGTGTTAGTAAGGGTACAGAGGACTGGAGGGGGAGTTATGTGGTGGGGAAATGAAGTAGCCAGATCAAGGAATATGATATGATTCGTGGATGGAAGGAAAGGGATGCTGTGAAGAGAGATAAAAGAAGGTTAGTTGATAAGGACTGAGAGGAATGGCGGAGAAGTCTTGTGGTGAAGATATTAAAAAGGCTAATCAAGGAATATATATGATGTGTGAAGGGAGGAAAAGGGTTTTGTTGTGATGTATAGAGGGAAAGGAAAGGGATGCTATTGAGGGAGATAAAAGAAGGTTGAAGGTTGGTTGATATAATGATAGAGAGGACTGGTTAAGGGTGTGACACTATTAATAAGGAGAATTAGATGGTGCGTGTGTGGTGAAGTTAAAAAAAGAGGTATGTTACGAGATATCTGAAGTATGGAAGGTCGGAAAAGGATGCTGTACTAATTTAAAAGAGAAAGATAGTTAAAAGAGGTGGAAATGAATGACTTAGGCGTGTAAAACTGTTAACGAGAAGGTTGGGAGGCTGGGTGTGTGGTGAACTAAAGAAAAAAGTATGTCAGGGGATATGTGAAGCATTTATGGTCGGAAAAGAATGCTGTGATAGTGTAAACAAGGGAGATAAATAATAGGCGTGTAAATGAATGAATGTGTAAAACTATTAATAAGGAGAATGAGAGGCTGGGTGTGTGATGAACTAAAAAAAAAAGGATGTTAGGGGATATGTGAAGTATTTAAAGTCGGAAAAGGATGCTGTGATTTTTTTTTTTAACAGCAAAGGAGACAGCACAAGGGCACAAAAAAAGGAAAGAATAATAAAAAAAAAGCCCGTTACTTGCTGCTCGAATAGTGCATACAAACGGTGTATATCGAATAGTGTATACTCGATAGTGTATACAAGGGAGATAGTTAGTAGGGTTGTAAATGAATGACAATGTGTAAAACTATCAATAGGGAGAATGAGAAGCTGGGTGTGTTCTGAACTAAAAAAAAAAAAAAAAAAAAAAGGTTGTCAGGGGATATGTGACGTATGGATGATGGGTGGGAAAGGGATGCTGTGATGAGGGATAGATGAGGGTTGGTTAATAAAGGTGATGATTGCCTTGGGGCTGCAAACCTGTCAACGGGGAGGCGTGTGGAGGCGAACTGAAAGAAGATACGTCGGGGAGTATTTGAGGCATGAAACTAAAATGTGTCGGTGGTGTAATTTAACAGAACGAGGTCGAGAGAATAGACTAAGTAAGGATGGAGAGGGATAGGACCTGTGTGTATATATTGAGAGCTTTATAAGGTATGGCACCCCTTCCCCCAAAAAACGGGCTGAACAAAAGTGGAAAAGAAATGTTGTGTGTTGATAAAAGGGATGTTAGTTAGCTTGGATGAAGAGTATTAGCTTAGGAAGCCGTGTGTTGGGTGCAGTGTGTTGAGGTGACAAGCAGATAGAGGTTATGCGTGATGGGACTGGACGAGGCGAAGGTGAGTTAGCGGAAAAGTAGAGTTAGTGAAACAGATGATTGAATGAAGCCTGCCTGGAATAGAGGTTACTGAGGACGTGTTTGTGAGGGGAGGAGATCAACAGGAAAGCAATAAAACGAGGGATATGGATGGGAAAAATATTATAGGAAAAGAGGAACGAATATATGAATAAAATAAGGAAGAAAGGGAGGAAGAAGGGATAGGAGGGAACGCTGAGGACAGAATGAGGATTGGAAGTCGTGTGTTTAGTGTTGAGTATTGAGGTGACAAGCAGATAGAGGTTATGCGCGATGGGACTGGACGAGGCGTAGGTGAGTTAGCGGAAAAGTAGAGTTAGTGAGACAGATGATTGGAATGAAGCCTGCCTGGAATAGAGGTTACTGAGGACGTTTTTGTAAGGGGAGGAGATCAACAGGAAAGCAATAAAAGGATATGGATGGGAAAAGGAAGTTATGGAGGCAGGGAAAAGAAAACAGGAATGAAAGAAAGAAGAGAGGAAGAGGAGGCAGGAGGAAAGAATGAGGATATAAATAACGAAAGGCAATAAATAAAAGAGAGAAGGCAATTAGGGATATGAATAAGGAAAGGGAGATAATGAGGCACGGGAAAGAGGATATGAGAGGAAATCTTTAAGAGGGGAAAAAAGTTATTAGCAGAAAGGAATGAATAAGAAAAATAAAAAGAAGTCTGCGATATAAGTAGAGAAATACAGTTAAGGAGGAATGGCAAAAAAATGAAGGGAAGAAGAAAGGAAGAAAGGAAGGATAAAGAAAAAGGAAAAAAAAAGATATAAGGAGGCAATTAATTATTTTTCCCCTTTAAGACACCTAGACACACACACACACACACACACACACACACACACACAAGGTAGATGGAGGAAGATAATGATGTGGAGCGAGAGAGAGAGAGAGAGAGAGAGAGAGAGAGAGAGAGAGAGAGAGAGAGAGAGAGAGAGAGAGAGAGAGAGAGAGAGAGAGAGAGAGAGAGAGAGAGAGAGAGAGAGAGAGAGATATAAAAAAATGAGAAGTGGCTGAACATCTCTCTCTCTCTCTCTCTCTCTCTCTCTCTCTCTCTTCGCCTTTATCCCTCTCACTCCTGCACTCTGTTCTTTCATCCTCCCCTCTCTCCCCTCACTCCCTCTCTCCCTCCTACACTCCTCCCTCTCTCTCCCTCCATCCACTTTCCCTCCCTCTCTCCTTTTCCCCTCAGGTATTGGCAAGGCAGTTCAGCGGTCGCCCTCTCTTGCCAGAATACCTAAGTTGCTCACGAAGACACTTGGGAAAGGTATTGAGTATTTACGAGGGCGTGTGTGTGTGCGCGCGTGTCTGTGTCTGTGTGTGTGTGTGTGTGTGTGTGTGTGTGTGTGTGTGTGTTCATGAATAATTAGGAAGCATATTCACACAAGACTTTGCAGCGAGGGAGTAAAATGAGGCACACTTTCAGACGCCTTTTCAGACTCATTATCTTCAGGGACAGCGGACACACACACACACACACACACACACACACACACACACACACACACACACACACACACACACACACACACACACACACACACACACACACACACACACACACACACACACACACACAATAGTATAAATAGCAAAGCACAGCGAAGAAAAAGATGAAGTATATATATATATTTAACGAACGGCGTCTCTGTCTTTTACGTAACATCTTTCCGCTAGACTTCAATATCTTTTTTTCTTACCTATTTGCTTCTTAATCTTCATATTTTTTATTTACTTTATATTATTTTTCTTATACTTTCATTTCTCAACCTTCCTCTAACTTTGCATCACCCTTGGGAACTTGACGGCCATGATACTAATATATTTTTCTCTCTCTTAACGATCCCACATTATTTTTTTCATATACATAACTTCTTGATTTGCTTCTTTATTACTTAATATTATGATCATTTGGGAACGTGACAGTGATTTTACTAACTTTATTTTTCCTTCTTAACGATCGCATTTTAATTACTCTGTTAAGGCTTCGTGTTATTATTACTGCTATTTCTTCTTCGCCAAAACAATTTACGCACTTTATTACGCTTTCCTCCTCCTCCTCCTCCTCCTCCTCCTCCTCTTCATGCATAATCCCGGGTATAACTTCGTTTCCTCCTGCCTCTCACTCCTCATTCGTGATTCTTTTTTTTTCCTTTTTTTTTATTTAGTAGGTGGCTTATACCTCTCCACCCCCCCCCCCCTCCTCCTCCTCCTCCTCCTCCTCCTTTCTCTCAGTCCTCAGGCTTGATTGTACAGAGGAAGTAAGGAAATGAAGGAGGAAAATGATGTGAAAAATGATAAAAAAAATGAGAGTAGAGATAAAAAGCGAAACTTCTTCCCGTGGACAGGAGAGACGAGGAAGAGGGAATGGAGAGGGAGATGAGGGAGAGATGAATAAAGATAGAGGCGATGAATGGGAGAGATAATAAACGAGATGAAGGAAGAAGGGAGAGAGAGAGAGAGAGAGATCGCACTTAGGAAAAATTATTCATGAGAGAAAAAACTCGCAACTTTATAATCCTTTTGAGCGGGCAGACACACACACACACACACACACACACACACACACACACACACACACACACACACACACACACACACACCATTTTCCCTACTGCTACTTCAAAATCACGGCCTCTTCCTTCTTTTTCTTCTCCTTCTCCACCTCATTCGTATAATTTTCCTCCTCCTCCTCCTCCTCCTCCTGCTCTGTTTCCTTTTCCTCGTTCGTCCATTTCGAATTGTTCTTTGTTCTTCTATTCCATTTTCTGTACTATCTCTTCTTCTGTATTTCTGTTCTTGTTCTTCCTTCTCTTCTTCCTCTTGTTTTTTCTCTTCCTCTTGACTCCATCCCGTTTATTCCGTTCTTGTTCTCTTCTGTTCTTCTGTCCTTCTTGCTCTTCTTCATCTTGTTCTTTTATCTCTCCTGTTTTGGTTCTCGTTCTTCTTATGTTCTTCTGCCCTTCCTGTTCTTCTTTTTCTTCTTCCTCCTGTCCTTTCTCTTAACTCTTTTGGTTTTCGTTCTTCTTATGTTCTGCCATTTCTGTTCTTCTTTTTCTTCTTCCTTCTGTTCTTTCTCTTTCCTTTTTTGGTTTTCGTTCTTCTTATGTTCTGCCATTTGTTCTTCTTTTTCTTCTTCCTCCTGTTCTTTCTCTTAACTGTTTTGGTTCTCGTTCTTCTCATGTTCTTCTGCCCTTTCTGTTCTTCTTTTTCTTCTTCCTCCTGTTCTTTCTCTTAACTGTTTTGGTTTTCGTTCTTCTTATGTTCTGCCATTTCTGTTCTTCTTTTTCTTCTTCCTCCTGTTCTTTCTCTTTCCTTTTTTGGTTTTCGTTCTTCTTATGTTCTGCCATTTCTGTTCTTCTTTTTCTTCTTCCTCTTGTTCTTTCTCTTTCCTTTTTTGGTTTTCGTTCTTCTTATGTTCTGCCATTTCTGTTCTTCTTTTTCTTCTTCCTCTTGTTCTTTCTCTTTCCTTTTTTGGTTTTCGTTCTTCTTATGTTCTGCCATTTCTGTTCTTCTTTTTCTTCTTCCTCTTGTTCTTTCTCTTTCCTTTTTTGGTTTTCGTTCTTCTTATGTTCTGCCATTTCTGTTCTTTTTCTTCTTCCTTCTGTTCTTTCTCTTTCCCGTTTTCGTCCTCGTCATCGTAGTTATTCTGTTCTTGTTATATTTTTCTTCTCCTCCACTTCATCCTTCTCCTCTACGTGGGACACTCATTCCACGACCTTGTGAAAGTTATCAACACCCTTCAAACACCCTGTATATATGCCTCCTCCTCCTCCTCCTCCTCCTCCTCCTCCTCCACTTCCGCGTCCTTTGTTTAACTCTCGCTGTTTGCCTCTTCGCCTCAAGTCATTGTAATATTCTTGGTTTACTTATGCGAATTCAATTTGGTAATGCTTCAATTAATTAAGTAACTCTCCTTCTCTCCTTTGCGCATTTCTCGTTTCGTTTGTTTCATCTCATTAGTGCGTGGCCGTTCTTCATTATCCTGCTGGTGTTAATGGTCGGCTTAATCATACCACCAATTTATCATTCTTATATTTCCTCTTTGGCAATTCTCCTTCTTGAATCAGCGCGTAAGACTGAACCGGCGTTGTGGTTTTTTCGTTACAACTCCTTTCGCTGCAGTACGAATTCGTGTATTGCGTAAACCTTCTATAGTTTCATTATCTATTAAGAGCAGCGATTATTTGGCTTTTATGCTTTTTCTTTGTTTACTACCCTTGAGTTGTTTATTTTCTGTATAGCAAGCAATATAGTTTCCCTTTTCCTAAGTATGATTTGTTGACGTTCATTGTCGTTTTCTCGATGTGGTGTTTATCTTAGGATGACTTTCACGTGTCCAGCAGTTCTTCCTACTCTTAGACCCGATAAGATGCAGCCGCATGGGAAGTCATATATCACGGCAGCCACTATAAATTAAATTAGCCCGCGCCATCAACGAGCTGGGGCCATTCATTAGTCCCCATAAGAGAGCTAACCGGCGCTATGGGCAGGAAAAACGTGTAAGTATTGAGGTCAGTCTCCTATTTAAAGTAATTCAATCTAACTTAAAAATAACAAGTGTTCACTATAAAGAAAAATACACGCTTCTAAATGTTTTCTTTCAATACTTAGGCTCGAGTATCTCCTATTTTTAGTACTTTAATTTAACATCAAAACAAAAAGTGCTCATTATAAAAAAAATACACGGTTCTAAATGTTCTCTTTCAAATTTTAGGCCGAAACATCTATTTTTAGTATTACAATTTAACATCAAAACCAAAAGCGTGCATTTTAAAAAAATACACGTTTCTAAATGTTCTCTTTCATTTTTAGGCTCGAGCAGGTAGTCAGCAGGTAGCTTCCACAGGTGACACAAGACTAGGACACACCTCCGCTGACCTCCCCGGCTTGACCCTCGCCTGCGCCCCCCTCGAGCCCCCTTCGCCCTGCCCCGCCCTCACATTAGACTAAGTAAACGAAAACACTTTCCGAATAATTGAATAACCGCTCACAGGGCAGGTCCATAAATGAATGCGTTTACATGCTGACCGCCATGAATAAATCACTCTCGTCCCCAGCCCAGGTGAACTAACACGCTAATTAGTATAGGCGCGGCACCAGCACCTGTCACCAACGACGAACCTTGAGTCTCCAGCCACGTAGATGTCACCGCCTTCCACAGCCTCCTCCTCCTCGTCGTCTTGTTGCTCCTCCTCCTCCTCCTCCTCCTCCTCTTCCTCCTTGTCTTCCTGTTACTCCTCCTCGTCCTCCTTCTCTTCCTCGTCTTCCTGTTCCTAATCGTTTAACTCCTTTTTATTCTTCTATTTTTTTTATCCTTTCCATTCTTGTTCTTCGTTATCAATTATTGCTTTTTCTTTTTCTCCTTCTCCTCTTTTTATTCATTTAGTTCTTTCCCCCATCAAGTTATTTTCTCCATCCCTCCAGCACTTTTACTCCTCCTCTTCTCTTTCTTTTTCTTCCCTTCTCTCCTCTCCCTCCCTGGTTACCTGTCTTCTTCCTCTCGCACAAAGTTATTTTCTCTATTCTTCAAGTTTATTTCCTTCCGCGCCCCTAACTTTTCTCTCCTATTTTTCCTCTCGCCGCTGTATTGTTTTTCTCCGAGCCGTCCAGGACAACAGACAGATCACTTCTCCTTACATGCCCTTTGCTGCTGCCTAAATAGACCTCGCCTCCCTCTCTTACACTCTCTTGCCAGCTTCTCTCACTTCCTTACCTGCCCTGTGATTCCTACCTTAACAAACCTCTCCTCGCCCACTGAAACCACCTCTCCTTACATGCCCTTTGCTTCCTGCCTAAACAAACCACGCCTCGCCCTAACATCACCTCTTCTCACCTCCTTATATCACCTCTCCTCACCTCCTGAAAACACTCAAGCTAACTTTTCTCTCACCTCCACACGCTCGATTGATCTTATTACTCTCACCTACCAGTACTTTTTCCTCTTCCTCTCCTTACCTTACCTTACCTTACCTAACCTTCCTCAGCTTACTATTCCTATTTCCTCTTACTCTTCCTTCCTGACAATCCTTTTTTCTTCCTGAGTGAAATGAGTGGCTGAAAAATGTGATAAATAAGAAAAGAAAGTGAAGAAATGGACGGGACTTTAGAGGAATGGCAAGTAAAGTATAGTCAAGGAAAGAGAAGTAGAAAATAAATTGAAAAATATAATACGAGTATATGAAAACAGAAAACGATACTGATAAACAACTATGAAACCAAACAAACAAATCCCCCCCCCCCCCCAGCCACGAATAGGAAAAAAACACAATGAAAAATAATACTGAAAAAAACAACAACAACAGAGGATATGAATAAAGTACGAAAGAAAATTATTACAAAGAACAAAACGACATCAAATTAATACTGATGTAGTAGAACGTAAGACTCCAGGATAAAAATAAATAAACAAATGCAAAAGTCAAAGCTGAAGAGGATAAAGAGAGGCATGAGTGAGGCTTTGAAGAGGAGGAAAGGCTAGAAAATATAAAAAAAAAGGTGAAGATGCCAAGAAAAAAAATGTAACTAGAAATAAAACAGGAACAAAGAGGAATTAAACAGAGGAAATAAAACAGAGGGATAAAATAAAGGAGAAATAATAAAATAAAACAGAGGAACAAAGTGAGGAAAAGCTAAGAAAAGGTGAAGTGAAGAAAAAGTGAAATGAATAAAAGGGAAATTAAGTGCAGTGAAGTGAAGAAAAAGCGAAGCGAAGTGAAGAAAAAGTGAATTGAAGTGAAGTGAAGAAAAGGTGAATTGAAGTGAAGCGAAGTGAAGAAGTGAAGAAAAGGCGAAGTGAAGAGAATTGAAGTGAAGAAAAAGTGAATTGAAGTGAGGTGAAGAAAAGGCGAAGTGAAGAGGAGTGAAGTGAAGAAAAGGCGAAGTGAAGAGAAGTGAAGTGAAGAAAAAGTGAATTGAAGTGAAGTGAAGAAAAAGTGAATTGAAGTAAAGTGAAGAAAAAGTGAAGTGAAGTGAAGTGAAGTGAAGAAAAAGTGAATTGAAGTGATGTGAAGAAAAAGTGAATTGAAGTGAAGTGAAGAAAAGGCGAAGTGAAGAGAAGTGAAGTGAAGAAAAAGTGAATTGAAGTGAAGTGAAGAAAAAGTGAATTGAAGTGAAGTGAAGAAAAGGCAAAGTGAAGTGAAGTGAAGAAAAAGTGGAAATAAGTGAAATGAAGTGAAGAAAAAGAGAAGTGAAATGAAGTGAAGAAAAAGCAAAGTGAAATGAAGTGAAGAAAAAGTGAAAATAAGTGAAGTGAAGTGAAGAAAAGTGAAGTGAGGGAAAAAAAGTAAAGTTGCTCTGAAAAAAATCGACCAAAAAATAAAAACGGAGGAAAGATCATATGAAAAAAAGGCATCAGGAAGTAAGAGAGAAAGAAAAAGCTGTGATAAAAAGTTAAAAAAAACGAAGAGAAAGGTAAGATGTTAAGAAATAAAGTAACTACAAATAACAGAGAGCGGAGTCTATGCAAAAAATAAAATAACAAAAAACAACAGTGAAATAGGTATGAAAAAGAAATAAATAAGAGGAAAAAGACTACGAGAGATGTAACAAGTAATAATATAAAAGGGGAGATGCTATAAAAAAAATTTGACAGATTGGAGGAGACCGTGAAATCCGCAACAAAGAAACGAGGAAAAAGACCTAAGAAAAAAAAGTAACAAGAATTAAAAGAAACGAGATAGGCGTGCAAAAAAAAAAGTAAGAGAAAGAGAAAAAGTATAAAAAAATAGCAAGACATGATAAAAAAAGAAGGAAAGGTGACAGATAGAGAGGACAAAAGATGCAGTGGAACACGATTACCGTAGAAAGTGGAGATGAAAAACGATGAAAAATGAATAAATGGGAGAACGAATCTAGAGGCGAAGAAATACGTAGCAAGGAAGATGAAGGAAAAAGAAAGAAAGAAGAATACGAGAAGATAGAAGATAGAAGAGAGAGAGAGAGAGAGAGAGAGAGAGAGAACGCGTGCTACTGTGGAATAAACAAAATACAAGGAAAAAACAACAA